>NW_007727900.1:102383-112891 GCF_000696425.1 Galeopterus variegatus
GTGGCCTTGGTGTTATCAGCACCGCACTCTCCCGAGTGAGCCACAGGCCGGCCCCTAAATTTCATTTTTTTATTATTAAAATTACCATACTTTCCCTGTACTAGCCAAGTGCAAAAAAATTATTATACCTGTTTTACTATTATTACTAGTAGTAGCAGCAGCAGCAGTAGTATTTGTATCTGCTTGATATCTCTTTGCTCATCCTTTTACTGTCAATCATTCCTATCATATCATTATGTTTAAACTGTCTTTCTTGTATACAGCATATAGCTAGGTTTCACATTTTAATTATGTCTGACATTTCTGCCTTTTATTCAGATAATTCATTGTGTTTATTCTTATTGTATTAACTGATATTCTTGATTTTATTCCTTTTTTATTTTACTTATTACTTACTTTGTTGTAACCATTTATCTTTTCAAAAATTTTGCTAATTTTATGGAATTGTGTTCATTTTCTCCTTCCTTCCTCTCTCTGCCCAGTTAGCTAGGGAATATNTATCTTTCCAGATAAGACATTTAGAAAGATTTTACTTCCCAAACCTCACCTATCACCCCCATAACTCCTAAGTTTTGCAAAGATAGTTTAACACTCTTCATGCCAGCTGATTATTTGAATTTATCTTGCAGAAGAACTTATATTTCACAATTTCACAGAGTCTCATTCTGTTAGATTTAACAGTTTGCATTTTGAAAGGTCCATTGCTCACCACTATTTCCTCTTTTCTTTACTCTCTCTCAACTTAATCTTTGTTGTGAGTCATTTGTTTTTGGACAGAGTTCTTTCCTGAGAGATTTCTTAAAGTACAGTACATTCTGTTGCCTCTCATATTCACAACTATCTGTCCTTTAACCTGACATATTAGTGACATCTTAATCTAGTAGAGAGTTTGTAGGTTGCTGTTTTTTGTTGTTGTTGTTTTTTTATGAGTGCAAGTTATTCTAATCTAGTTTAAGTTCCTGTGTTCCAGATTAAAAGTCTGATGCCAGTTTGATTATTTTTTCTGTGTAAGTACCTAGCTGCTTCTTTAAAACCTCAACATTTGCCATCCTTTAATTTATCTACCAAATATCTTAATTTTAAAATCACATTTTAATAATTATGGTTAGATGGTAAAAATGTCCATATTTTTAAGAGAATTAGCTTTAAAATACTTCTGTATTTTAAGTAAGAATTTTTTAGAGAACTTTTGTTCTTTAAGTAAGAACATGGATAGATAAAACGTGTCAAATTATAGCTAGATGAGAGACATGCATTTTTTTTGAGAGGTATACTGAAGTATATGGGAATGATATGACACGGTGTCTGGAACTGGTTTTAAAATACTCAGTAAAATGAAGCTATAGTAATCAATACAGTGTGGTACTGTCATTTAAAAAGACATATAGATCATGCATTTTTTTTGAGAGGTATACTGAAGTATATGGGAATGATATGACACGGTGTCTGGAATTGGTTTTAAAATACTCAGTAAAATGAAGCTACAGTAATCAATACAGTGTGGTACTGTCATTTAAAAAGACATATAGATCAATGGAATAGAATAGAGAGCCCAGAAATAAACGCTCACATATATGGTCAAATGATTTTTGACAAGGGTGCCAAGACCATTTAATAGGGGAAAAGACAGTCTTTTCAACAAATAGTGCTGACAAAACTGGATATCCATATGCACAAGAATGAAATTGGACCCTTACCTAACACAATATACAAGAATTAACTCAATATGGACCAAGGTCCTAAATGTAAGACCTAAACTATGAAACTCTGAAAAGAAAACATAGAGCGAAAGCCTCATGATATTGCACTTGGCAATGATTTCTTGGATATGAACACCAAGGCACAGCCAACAAAAGAAAAAATAGATAAATTGGACTTCATGAAAATTAAAAATCTTATGCATCAAAAGGAAGTTCCAACAGAGTAAAAAGGCAACATGCAGAAGGGGAGAAAATATTTGCAAATCATATCTGATAAATTGATATCTACAGTATATAGAGAACTTCTAAAACTCAACAACAAAAACCCAAAATACCCACTTCTAAAATGAGCAAAAGACTTGAATAAATATTTCTCCAAAGAAGATGTACAATTGGCTAATAAGAACATGAAAAGATGCTGACATCACTAATCATTAGGAAAATGCAAATCAAAAGTACAGTGAGATACCACTTCATACTCATTAGGATGGCAACAATTAGGAAAAAAAAACCCAAAGCTCTGAAAACAAGTATTGGTGAGGATGTGGAAAAACTGAAACCCTTGTGCACTGTTGGTAGGAATGTAAAATGGCACATCCGCTGTGGAAGAGGATGGTGGAAAACAGTAGGGAGGTATGGGTCTGAGAGCTGACTGAGGAAAGTCAGGGAA
The DNA here is from genome assembly GCF_000696425.1 of Galeopterus variegatus. NCBI lineage: Eukaryota > Metazoa > Chordata > Mammalia > Dermoptera > Cynocephalidae > Galeopterus > Galeopterus variegatus. The sequence goes on from NW_007727900.1 coordinate 104,754, forward strand.
GTGTGAAACAGCAGGGTGCATCCAGGGGACAACCAGCACTTCAGTCTTGCTGGAGCATAAAGTGTGAACCAGAGAGGAGTAAGTGATGAACATGGAGCCTTAAGAAGGGTCAGTTGTTATACTGCCTTGCAGGCTACAGTAGACTATATTCTCACACCTTGTTTTCTAGCCTCTGGCCCACCTGCACTCTCCTGCAGCTGTAGAGAAAGACAGTTTCCAGCACACTGACAGCTTCGTGCCTTCAAGCGTCTGCACATCTTGCTTTTTCTCTACTTAAGGCTTGGGCATCATGGGAGTTTGCTCAACTGAAGGCAGGTGTACTCCTGACATGGGGGATGCAGGGACTTAACTTCAACCAATGCAAGGCGGGAGTTGGGAGGGAAATGCCCCAGCCTTCCACCTTCCAATAGGATGATTCCAAGGCATATTCCACACAGTCTCTCAGAGGACACACCAGATTGAGGTCCAGTTGCCGACTGGGGTAGCCTGAACTTTATTGCACCTTTTATTGGCCTTCTTCCCTCCCCTGTCCCTCACTCATGCTTCCTAGGATTACCTTTCAAATAAACCACTTGCACCTAAATTCTTGACTCAGTGTGTGGTGATTTCAAAACAAAATCTTTGACACTCCTTCCTTCAAAAGGTAGAGCTAATTTCCCTCCATTTAAGTGTGGGCAGATTTAGTGACTGCATCTAAGGAATAGAATGCAGTAGCCAGGACAATGTGTCTTCTAAGGCTAGGTCATAAAAGGCATTACCACTTCCACCTTGTTCCCTTGGATCATGTCGTGAAGACACTTAAGCATGCCTTTTGAGAGGTCTGTATGGGACAGAACTGAGGCCTCTGGACACCAGCCATGTACATCAGTCAACTGAGAAGTGGGTTGTCCAGCCCCAGCTGAGCCTTCAGATGACTGTAGCTCTTGTTGACATCCTGACAATCATCCTGTGAAGACCTTGAGCCAGAACTGTCATTTCTCTATTGTCACCAGCCATGTACATCAGTCAACTGAGAAGTGGGTTGTCCAGCCCCAGCTGAGCCTTCAGATGTCTGTAGCTCTTGTTGACATCCTGACAATCATCCTGTGAAGACCTTGAGCCAGAACTGTCATTTCGCTATTGTCCCTCCTCCTAACACCTGTAGCACTGGATATGTTGCAGAGGGGGGCTTCCTTTTCATGCTCTCATATGATGTAGGGAATGACAGCCTTGCCTGCTGTGAGAGATGCTATCAGTGTTCACCCTTCTCCCCTCGGCACTAGTTTGTCTGAAGCTGCTCACTGGGAATCTTTCAAGCAAACAGGAAGTGCCTGGAGATAATGCCCACAGGAGCAGCCCTCAATCAAGGGAGCGGCGGCCAGCTCCCTTGGCCTTCTGGTGGGGTAGCAGAGGCATGCTCATGCCCTCCTCTACAGCCTCTGGAAGGACTGAGCCCCAGTTGCCCACAGTGGTACCCTGCTCCACACACCCTGTGTTGGGGTCTTTCACTTCCTCACTTCCCCACCTCCAAGCTCAACAACTTGTACCTGAATCTGCATCTTGTGTCTGCATTTGAGGGAACCCAAACTATGACACCCACCCATAGTTATCACTGAACTTCATGGGAACCACCTCTTGGGGTGGCAAAAGGGGGAGGTGGCACAATACACTAAAGCTTCTGCAAATACTTCTCTCAAAACAAAGCAAACAGTAACAAAAACCTTCTCTTCAGCCAAATGCAGAGTTTATTTCCTCCTTCCAGCCTCTCTGAACCTGAATGAGAATTGTCCTCTCAGGTAGCAGCATGGTGCACCTTGAACTTAGTCACATGGGGTCTGGTGTCTTTGGGGGTCCGTGTCAGGGTGTGAGGTTGGAGAAAGGAGGACAGATCTCCTGTGGTGTCATGGGTTTTTGCCACACGCAAATACTTTACAAAGCACCCTGGTAGGCTTTGATAAGTCAATGATTGACTGTTCTAAACATTTACCCAGACCTGTGTCCAAGATCCAGAACCTAGAGCCAACTGCTTACCTGAAATCCTTGTGGCATGCTTCTCAAACTGGAGGCGTCACCTTCCATCTCCACCAAAGATGCTTGTCCTTCGGCCCCATCCCCCTCAAAGCCTGGCTGTCAGTGTGGTTCCTCCTTCTCTGTCATCCTGCGTATCCAGTCTATCACCAAACCCTGCGGGTTCTGCTGTGCAAACACCTCTCGAGTCTGTCTTCTCTGCACGTCCATTGTTGTCTCTGGTGGTAGATTACATAATTTTTCTCAATTCATCATCTTCCCTGCAACCACACCCTTTGCCATGTGATTTTGCAGTTCCTCCCAATAGAGGTTGGGTATCCTTCCTTGGCTTCCTTGACATGCCTTGATTTTGGGCTTGGCTGTTTGACTTACTTCAACCAATAAGATGTCACAAAGGCTTGAAATGTGCTTGTGTGATGGGTCTTGCTGTCTTGTGCCTCAGACAGTCTCATGAGAAGAACATGCCCTGGCTAGCCCACTCGTCTCTGGAAGATGAGAGACATGTAGAGCAGAGCTGTCTCAACTGCTCCCTGCAAATGATCACTGTTTTAAGCCTTGAGGTTTAGGGCTGTTTGTTACACAGCAGTATTGTGGCAATAGCTGACTGATACACCTCTGTAGTCAAAGTGACCACAATTTTGTTTCTTAACTTCCATAATAACTTCTTAACTGGTTTACATGTTTTAATGTTGCCCTTGCTAATCCATTCTCTAAACAGTGGCCACTGTCATATTCTTAATGATAAATTAGATCACATCTTTTCCTAGTTTCTAGGCCTTCAATAATAGCATCCTGTTGCAATTTTTTTAAAAATCAATTTTTTTTAAGTCAAACACTTTTATTGATGTAGTCATTAATGGGTCTTCTTGCTTCCAACTTTGTGTGTGTGTGTTCCTTATTTTACTTGATAAGTGCATTTGCCTTCTGTTTTTCATTTTGAGATCTACACACTTAAACCCTTTAGTGCATGGGTGTTGATATTCAACTCTGTACCCCATCACATCTTACTTACACCATCACTCCTACAAATACGATTTCTCAGAACAGCATTCAGAAACAATGCTAAGTTTATACAAGTGCATTTATGATGTTAAACACAACCAGAATTAAAGAAAGCTCTCGATTTATGCTACACCCCATCTCTGTTTTGGACTATGTGGTAGCTTGTTCTGCGTGCATCAAGCTAAGCTGGAGTCACATTTCCCAGAATTCCCTTCCCTGTATGGGTCCAGGTCAGGGCTGGCCACAAGAGAAACTCATGCAAGCTTTGGAAAGAGACATAAAGCAGCAGTAGCAGCTGTTGCATTGAAAGATGAGGTCCCACTGCAGCTGCCCCTGTCCTTGTTCCCAATCTGCTGGATGGCCTCATCGGCATCCCTCAGCTCCTCCTCCTCACACTTGTTCTCTTACACATGCCAGCCGCTCTGAGGCTTGAGTACAAGTGTCCTCTGCAGGTCACCCCAGATGTGTGAAAGACAGACGCAGGTTCCAGTTTGTCATTGTGGGTTCTAGTGTGATTTCCTGGGTTCTTATGTGTCCTTGCTTCGCCCGCTTTGTTTCCAGCTTTTCTTTGCAGCCTGTCCTGGCTAACCCAGGCTTACCACTCACTGCACACGGAAGCTACAGCCTTCCACAGATTTCTCTGTGACTTCCCCTGTAACGTTTTTCTGATCTCTCAACTGTCCTCTTACAGGTGTTACCTCAGCAGCTTCTCCCACAGGGGCGTAAGGTCTGTCCCCTATGATAAATCTGTTATTCAGGGGCATTCCATTGCAATATGAACAAAACTCCAAACTCCTCACTGTGGTTTACAATACAAGGCATGACCTGGCCTCTCCTGCCTCATCTCATGCCGGCTTCTTCACCCCCTCCTCACTTCTTGCCTGGGCACTATTTTATCATTCCCTCAGAGCAAGAGCCAAGCGACTGGACATTGGTAATTACAGTGCATTCTCTGTCCAGTCACTTAGCCGCTTCAAGGCCATCCTCCCCACCCCTTCCTTCATGGCCTAGGTCTGGGGAGGAAGAGGTTAAGGTTGCTGGAAGGCCTGGACAGCTCAGGCCTGTTCTCAATCAGGACACAGCAGGACAGCGTGGGGCTGCTTGCTGGGTCAGGGAAGTCTCCATAGCAAAGTGATTAGGTAGAGCGTGGGAGAGAACATGCTGAAACGTTCATCTCTGTGCATGGAGGAGGGTGGAGTGGGCCAGCGGCAAGAAGGAGGGATGGTCAAGGTCTCTAAGTGCTACAGCCCTTTGCAGCTGCAGAGATCTGTCCAGGTCTAGGTGGAGGATCAGAGTCTCAGCAGGCTGGAGGAGGCCAATGAACCGGGTTGCTGGCTGTGCTGTCCTGCTCTCCCCTCTTTGGCTTCTTCCTGGAGTTTCTTGGCCCAGGAAACATGTCTGTCCTCCAAGAAACTTCCCCCAGCTGGTTCCTCTCAGCTGGCTCTGCATCTCCAGGAGAGAAGTGGCGTTGGCTTCCTGTCCAGCCCTGCAGTCTGTACCATGTACATGCATAGGGGAAGGCGAGCTGTGTCCCAGAAACACCACGGGATGCAGGGAACTTGACTTGTCTTGAATTTTGTTTCTTAGCTGTATAAGTGAAACATAAAACACCTCTCACCTCCCACCTTCTGTTCCAGCCACACGGGACCACACACTGTTCTCTGACTGAGCCAGGCTTTTCACGGCTTTGAACTTGCTACTGCCTCTGCCTGGAATGTTCTTCCCCACACGGGAACTCCTGCTCACCCTTAAGACTCAAACCAGATGTCAAATCCTTCGTGAAGACTCCCCTTGCACGTACATATCCTCTTGTCTTCCTTGGCACGTCAATGTAGCACCTGGGACTGTGTCACAGCATGGATCTCTACCTTTAACAGGCACGCGGAGCACCTGGTCATCTCATTACAGTTTAACACGGACTGAGCCTGGTTCTGAATTTATAACCAACTCCCAGGTAATGAAGATTCTGCTGGTCCATGGCCCACACTCTGAGCAGCGAAGATCTGAAGCATTTATCTCAATCTTTCACTTGGATTTTCAGGCCAAATACTCCAAAGAGCTACATACAAAACTTAAAAAAAAAAAAAAAATATATATATATATATATATAATCTCTACTTTAAGCCCCCGTTCAGCTAGTAGCAACAAACATGCTGGTCAATTTCTGGTAAACTTGGTCAATTAGTTAACTCTGAAATGTTCCTTTCTGCTTGCTCCATTCCCACCTTCCTGCTGGGAAGCCCCCGTTCAGCTAGTAGCAACAAACATGCTGGTCAATTTCTGGTAAACTTGGTCAATTCAGTTAACTCTGAAATGTTCCTTTCTGCTTGCTCCATTCCCACCTTCCTGCTGGAGTCTCATCTCCATTTTGGTGGTGGTGGTGGGTTTATGTAGCATCTTGGCAGTTGGTGGGGTTGTGGGGGAGGTAGAAGGAGGCATCTGGTTCTGGGTGGGTGTCATGCTGGTTCTGGGAACAACGTGCTTCCAATCCTGCCTCCCCTCAAGATGTCTGAGCTTCCATGTGGTCCCTGGCATGGCACAGGCCACTATCTTCTCATGGGTCCTCTTGTCCCAACCATGAGATATCCTCAGGTCCCCAGCTTTGTTCCATCAGGCTTCTATGCCTTTCTCTGGGGTATAGGAAATGTTGGCTGCTCTTCCACAAACCCCTGCAACTCCGAGAGGCTGTCTGGGTCTGCCTAGTTCCCTCGCTGCTGAAGATTCCCTAAGAAGCCCCATGCCATGGGTACCATGTTACTCCGATGACTGATGGGGAGCGGGCATGGGTCTTCTCTACTTTCAGATCCCAAACTGGTCTGAAATCTGAGGGTCTTATTGTCCACTCTCCTCCTTCTGGATATAACACTAGAGAGAGGGCAGCATGTTGGACACTTTCTCAGGAAACCCACCAGCACCTAACTGTCGAGCCTCTCTCCCTGTCTTTTTTTTAAAGATGACCAGCAAGGGGATCTTAACCCTTGCGTTGGTGTTGTCAGCACCAAGTGAGCCACAGGCCAGCCCTCTCCCTGTGTTCCCTCCTCCCCCACCCTATAGATTCTTCTTTACTTTTTAATTATTTTTTGATTAGTTAATATATGCACATGGAAAAAAATAAATAGTACAGAAGAGCACTCATTTTTTTACAATTTGTTTAAATTTATTAATTTTTTTAGGACATAATCAATTGAATCTCTACCATGAGTAATGACAAAATCAGTTTGTTTCCACTTTCTCCCACCTCTTTTCTCCCTTCTCCACTCAGTTTTGGTTGGTTATGGCTATTATTAGTTCTAGTGCTTCATTTCTCCATAGGGACACTGTGAGTGTTTATATGAAACAAATCTTCTTTGTCCAAGACAGTTGAGCACGATGCAGATCACTCGTTATCTTTGGTCCCAACACACTAAATGACATCAGCACTGCTCACGCTCCAAGACCACCGACGATGCAGACGCCACCCCTGGCTGAAAACCTCTGTCTAGTGGGTACTTGTATAACTTCAAGTTTATTTTGGTCTCGAGTAGCTGGGCTATCTACTTGAAACATATCTTTTCATTCCTTTCCCATAAAAAAAAAGAAGAAATCAGCATACTTAACACTTTCTTACCTTCATTGGTTTTTACCATTTCTACATTATTCTGGTTCATAACACTTTTGGTCTGGTTTGTAACTATAATTCCAATAGTTGTTTTAACTTTAATCCCAAATGTAAATGTATTCAGTCCTCACTATCGGAGCTGTTCCTTCTGTTTCTCTATTTCTTTATTTACCAAACTTGGTCTTTTGGTATTTTCTTCAAGATGGCTGAGTTTTCGTAGTTTTGAAAATATGTGCATGTATGATATTTGGACTATGGTTTGGGTCGATGTAAAGTTCCTGGGCCCTATTTTCTTTCTTTGAAGACACCGTGGTANTGTATTCATTTTCACAGGAAATAATATGACCTTTCAGTCTATAAATTCAAGATTTTCTTTAGTTTAGGAAAGTTTTCTTAATTTATGTATTTTAATGCCAATTATATATATGCTGGATTTTTAAAATCTTTGTTTCATATCTATTATTTCTTCTCTCATCTTCTAAAATTCACTGTTATTCTCCTTGTTACTGTGTTCATTTTTCTGAAGTCTGTCTTCAGTGTTTCTCCCTGAATTTTTATTAGCGTTTTGCTCCTTCTTTGAGCCCTTCACTTCCGTAACAGTTTTCTTTTTCTTTTTCACTTTTTTCTGAGCCCTTACGTTTCTTATATTATGAGCAGCTTATATTTCTCCTCTTTCCCTTGCCTTATAATTATAGGTGATTTTTTCATTAAATTATTGATTCATGAGAAAATCCTTGGTTATTGTAAAGATACAATTTTTATCTTTCCAAGACAAAGACTTTCTCAGGTTTTAGCAAGGAGTCCCTCTCTGGCTCGTGGGAAAGTTCTGAACAACACAGTGTGTGTGCGTGGCCATTCGGTTTGGCCTTTCCTATGTCGAACACAGACTGCAGAACCACTAATGCCTCACAGACTTTCCTTCATTCTGTAGCTTTGTTTTAGTGTCCTATGTCTATGCAATTTTTTCATTCAGCACCCACCTCCCTGCCACTCCCTGGNTTTAGTGTCCTATGTCTATGCAATTTTTTCATTCAGCACCCACCTCCCTGCCACTCCCTGGCATAATCTGGGGTTTAGGAATGCTCCTCTCCTGAAGCCAGAATGTGTGTGTCTGTGTGTGTGTGTGTCTGTGTGTGTGTGTGTGAGACACTGGCTAATACATAAGTATATTATCACACCATAGCAATATATACTTACTTCTTTCATTACACTATAATGACTTATCAGACTTTACCTCCCAAGTGCTGAGAATAATTCTGGCATAATAGATGTTCATTAAATGTTTGTTGAATGAATAAATGAATGGCAGAGCCTTCCACATCATAATCAAAGAGAAAATGAGGATGCAGAATAGAAGGGGCAGATAGGGGCTGAAGGCAGTGCACCAAGGCCACTTCTGCTGACCCCCTAGCTTTGTCCAGGGTGGGTGGCCATCGTACTCTTACCCAGGGGTCCTAAGGTGATGCTCCTGCCACTTGCAGTGGCCCACCCTGTGGAGATTGCAAAGAAGCAATAACCCTGACTCTCTACT
>NW_007727900.1:113596-116958 GCF_000696425.1 Galeopterus variegatus
GCCACTTGCAGTGGCCCACCCTGTGGAGATTGCAAAGAAGCAATAACCCTGACTCTCTACTGCCACCTCAGGACTTGTGCCAGCCTCCAGCCTCAGGTTCTCTGCCTGGCTTCAGATGTTAGCTGAGGCTAGCAATCTGGGTGAGGGTCAGCAGGCAGCATTCCCCAACTGGACCCTGCTACTCAGGGGGCAGAAAGCACAAGGGGAGAGAGAGACTTGAGATAGACTGCCTCAGTTCATATCTGGCACCTTTTGGCTGTGATCTTGAATGCTATGGTTTGAATGTATATGTCCCTCCAAAATTCATATATTGGAACTTAGACCCCAGTGTGAAGAGGTGGGGCTTTTAGAAATTGATTAAGTCATGAAGGCAGAGCCCTCATAAACGGGATTAGTGCCTTATAAAGGGCTGCAGGGAACAAGCTAGGTCCCCTTTTTCCCTTCTGTCCCTTCTACCATGTGAGGACACAGCATTTGTCCCCTCCAGAGGACATAGCAACACAGCACCATCTTGGAAAGAGAGATCAGGCCTTCACCAGAAACTAAACCTGCCAGCACCTTGATCTTGAAATCCCAAGCCTCCAGAAATATAAGAAATAAATTTCTGTTTTTTATAAATTACCCAGTCTCAGGTATTTTATTAAAGAGGCATAAGCAGACTAAGACATTGGGCAAGTTGCCTACCCATTCTGTGCCTCAGTTTCTTCATCTGTAAAGTGAAGATAATAACAATAATACTACTCCTAGGGTCGTATGGGGATTAAATGAGTTAATGTTTGTAATGAGGCGGGATTCATTTTTTCATTTCTGTCATTTATCCGATATGTGTTGATTACTCACAGTGTGGCAGATGGAGAAGGAGGTGAACTGGCAAAGAAGACACCATCCTGGCCCTTGAGCTGGTTGACCTGAGGAAGTGCTCATTGTGGATGCATCTAGAACAGTGCCGTGATCTGAGGGAGTGAGGGGGTGGCTGGGGAGGGCTGGTCAGGGCGGGCTCCTCGGGAGAGGCAGCCCTTGAACCAAGTTTTGGAGGATGAGCAGGATGAAGAGCAGCTCCAGAGTACGGAAGGGGCTTTGTGTAGAGGTCTGGTTGGACCAGGGAGCTCAGGGGATGCCCTGGAAGCAATGTGTGAACGAGTCTTTTCCTTAGATTGTATGTTTAGTGGGGAGGATGATCAGGGGCCAGTGGAGAGGGGCCCTCAAGCCTGGCTATGAACCTGGGCTGCCAGGGGTGTAAGAGCCAACAGGTGGGAGATGAACAGACCAGACGAACACTCAGGTAGAGACTTTCCCCCTCTGCACACCCCTTCTGTGAACACTGCCCCATCTCACGTCCTGGCCCTCCCTACCCTGCTGGCCACGCTGATGGCTCCCAAAGACTGAGCAGATGGTGGGTGCAGAATCTCGAAGTATATCTAGACATTTGGATCAAGGCTGGCATCTGGGCAGAAGTTGGAGTAGATATAAAGAGAGAAGGCAATGCAAGAAGCAGGGAAGGATCAGGAGAGGGAGAGGAAAAGAGAGAGGACTGTCTAGGTCATATTGTAACCCATCTTGGACCCTGCTCACTGCCTTCTCATGAGTTCTGCAAGAAACTCTTGGTTCTTTAAAATTAATGTCTCTTCACTTAGGCTGGATCAAGTGATTTCTGTTTCTTGCAACCAAATGGTGTGATGACTTGGTTTCTCTAAATCCCAATTTCTGAGCCCACCAAATATATTGTTGGACAAGATGCTGCCCAATACTTCTTTTGGCTTCACGATTTTTATTTTTCTTATCTTTCACCATTCCATAGTACCACACTTTACATACTATAGATGTCTAGTAAATATGTGTTAATGTAATTTTGAATGTATATTGAATTCGTATTCTGACAGGGCAACATTTTCACAAAAAGCAGTTGGGATTTCCTCCTAAAAATGGAAGGTGGGGCCGGCCCGGTGGTGCACTGCTACAGTGTGCTGCTTGGGAGTGTGGTGGCGCTCCCGCCGAGGGTTCGGATCCCACATACAGACCAGCCGCTCACTGGCTGAGCGAGGTGTGGGCACAACACCGAGGGTTGCGATCCCGTTGCCGGTCCCGGTCCAGTACGGGCGTGACACTGAGGGTTGCAATCCGTTGCTGGTCACGAAAAAAGACAAAAAGGAAAAAAAAAAAAAAAAATGGAAGGTGAACTTTGGTGGAATGTAACTCTGGGTTAGGAAATTTGAATGGATTCCTAAGAAAATCATATGAAATATCACATCTAATTTGAAACATAGCTCATCTACGAAACTGTTTATAAGCACTTCGTTTAACAGGATGGAAAGTTCCTTGACGCTCTCTACCAAATACTTTTTTTGAGAAGAGACATATTTGGTGGAAATGGATAAGTATATATTATAAATTTTGAATCCTTTGCCCTCCTTTTTTCCTCTTACTAGCAGTTTGTGTTTTAACTGGAGGAGGGAAAATCTAATAAGACAGGTCTCCTGTCTGGGGCCCGAGACTCACGCACCCAAGCCTACTTTGATAACACCTGTATGGGGACTCTCCCATCTCCAAGGAAGAATCCAGACACTGTCCTATGTAAATATTTTATTTTATTTTATTATTATTTTGTGTGTGTGTCTGGCCACAGGGATCAAACCCCAGACCTTGGTGTTATCAGCACCAAAGCTCTAACAAGCTGAGCTAACTGGCCAGCCCCCATATAAATATTTTAGATGCTATGGAAATTTCTTAGAGTTGGATAAAGTGGACTCTTTTAATTAAGGTAGTTCTCCCTCATGAAAGATAAACTTGCAGAGTTCAGTGACAACATCTTTGTTTCTCAAATTTCCCTGGGTCTCTGTAGTTTGTGAGAACAAATGAGGTCACATTAACAGCCATAAACCTAAAATTTCACCAGCTCACTCAGATTTGAGCCATTGGAAAATACCTCTACTCTGCCTTGATAGTGGTGATGATGGGGACACGGGGTGGGGGTGAGGAGACAGGGTAGGGAGAGTTCCCTGAGGTACCTCATGCAAGCTCATGAACAAATCCAGGGGACTCCAGTCTTGCATCCATCAAATACCCTGGTCATGTGAGCCATGACCACAGCATCCTGTTAAGTTTTTAAACAGTTAGCTATTGCTATAAAACAAACTACCCCAAACCTTAGTGGCTGAAGATGACAAACATCTAGTTAGTTTGTGTTTTTATTGGTTGGCTATTTGGGCTAGACTCGGCTGCACTCCCTCATGCATCGGTGGTTAACTGGGTTGGCTAGGGGGCTTTGCTAATGTTGGTTGGGCTCTTTCACATGTCTAGGGCCTTGGGTGGGACAATGGGGCTGACTTGGCTCTGGATCATGTGGTTTCTCATCCTCCAGTAGG
>NW_007727900.1:117429-120010 GCF_000696425.1 Galeopterus variegatus
GTTAGTTTGTGTTTTTATTGGTTGGCTATTTGGGCTAGACTCGGCTGCACTCCCTCATGCATCGGTGGTTAACTGGGTTGGCTAGGGGGCTTTGCTAATGTTGGTTGGGCTCTTTCACATGTCTAGGGCCTTGGGTGGGACAATGGGGCTGACTTGGCTCTGGATCATGTGGTTTCTCATCCTCCAGTAGGGCTAGCTCATGCTTACTCACATGGGAAGAGACAATATTCTGGCAGAAAGAGTGAAAGAATGCAAGGCCTTTTGAGGTCCAGGCCCTGGAAAGGCACAACACAACTTCTACCACATTCTATTGATTGAAATAAGTCCCATTGTCAACCCAGATTCAAGGTGGGGAAGGAGACTCCACCTCTTCACTGGAGGAGCTGCATAGTCACATTGCTTGGAGGGGATTTATTGTGACCATTCTGGCAGTCCATCTACCTCTCCCTGGGTGACATTGTCAACAAACCAGGCTCTTGAAAGAGAGCAGCTGCGTGGTGATGTGTTGGTCTCTTACTTGTTACTCAGCAGGAGTGTTCCCAAAGCATGGTTGCTGGGATCCCAGAGTATCCCCAGGGTTTACGAAATAGCCCTTTGAGTTGTAACTTAGAGTCCCTTCTATCTTCCCGGGATGCCCCCTCCCCCGATGTGTCCAGGGGACCAGGTTGGGGGCAGAGTTGAGTGATGACCTCACCTCCCTTCTGTCAACTAAAGCTTTGTTACTGGGCAAACTTGCTTTATTCTTTCCTCAGAATGAAAACGATCTCCCAGGAGGGCCTTTTTCATCCTCAAGCAAACAGATTTGTATCCAGCCCACCATGCTGGTGTGCCACCTGTGTCCAGGTGTGGCTGGGTCCCAGAGGGGGACCTCACTTAGGATTCCTTATTTTTCTATAACTCACTGGTTCTTCCTTTGTAGATTCTCACCTCCTGGATAGCAGAGGAAACAGAACAAAACAAAACATAATATTAGTTTGGTAAACAGAGTCTAATGTAATAATTTAGACAGTCTCTCTCTGGTCTTCTTAGGTAAAAACTGAGTTCTTCCTTCCCAGCCCTTTCCCAGATGGATCTTTGGGAAAGGTAGGGTCTTCCTTTCTCTTGCAGTGCTATGTAAAGCTGGTGCTCAGATTCACAAGGGGCCCCAACCCCACCCTCCACCCCCTGTGGCCCTGCTGCAAAGAGTCTGCTCTGGGCCATCCCTTGAAGGCAGAATGCCGAAGGCGATGGTCCCCTTCCTGAGCATTTGGCTGGCGTCTACTGCGGATGCCTGCAGCTTGTGTCATCAAGGTCTGGGTGCTCCAGCTACTTCCTCCAGCTGCCTCCTCCACCTGAACTTGGCCCTCACCAGTGCTCCCTCTGGGTCTCCCTCGTGTCCCCCTGCCAGCCACTGACCTTACCCAGCTCCATGCTGAGGCCTAGAGCAGATTTCTCTGTGTTCTGTGTTACATCCCCCCACCACTTCTCATCCCAGCGTAGCTGTGGACATGGCGGTGGCTCCTGCTTTTCTCCTTCAGATGTGCTCAGAGGAATGGAGCCCCGGCTGCCCACAGCAGTAACCTGCCCATTAATGTGCCTTTATTAGCTTCTCTTCCTTCCCTGTGTCGCTCTCCCGCTTCCTCCCTCCCTCATTCCTGCTTTCTGGGTCCTAAGTGAACGAACTGCTTGCAAACCCTTGTCTCACCTTCCACTTTTGAGGGAACTCAAACAAAACAGGCCCTGTGCCTCAGCTTCCCTCTGAAGCCCCTGGCTCTTGGGAGTAGTTGGGGCTTCTGTATCATGCCTATGCCACACAGGGGTGGTGGGTGACCCCAGGAAGCTAACCCAGGCCCTCTCTCTGTGTAGCCATGACGATCCACAAAGCTGACTTGCATGAGGCTGCCCCCTTGCCTAGGTTGGTTCCCTGAACAAGGGAGAAGAAAGTGGGCAGCCGGTGTGGCAATCTCCTTTATGCTATCCCCAGAACTCCCCTGCACCTGTCAACGCTCCTCCACTCTATGGCCAAAGGTCACAAATGGGGGAGATGCAGCATCCTTGACTCCCTATCTCCACTGCCTCTTCCTTCTGGTCTCAGAATCCACTGGAAACCAAAGAGTGGGCTTTGGGCCTCCCAGTTCTCTGTATATTCTCCTTCTCGCCAGGTACACAGTAGAACTCTGATCTAGTGGCCACACCTGCCTCTCAAGGTGCTACAGGGAGAGATAAAGGAATTTGAAAGGTTGTTTTCTCTCCGGCCAGGCTGGACATTCCCATGATTACTTTGCTAAAGAAAAAAAGGGAAGGCAGCTTGGAGACTCAGCTCATCAGTGGCCTTCTCCCTCTCTAGCCCTATGCTATCCCAAGACGGTAGCCACTAGTCATGTGTGGTTATTGAGCATTTGAAATGTGGCTAGTGCCCCCAAGGAATTTTAATTTTATTTATTTATAATTAATTAAAATTTATACAGATACCCAATTAAGTTATTGGGAAATTTTTAGGACTGGCTGGTTACTCAGTTGGTTAGAACATGATGTTGGGCTGGCCCCGTGGCTCACTCGGGAGAGTGCGGTGCTGGTAGCACCGAGGCCGCAGGTTCGGATC
>NW_007727900.1:120631-122192 GCF_000696425.1 Galeopterus variegatus
GATCCTATATAGGAATGGCTGGTGCACTCACTGGCTGAGCGTGGTGCAGACCACACCGTGCCAAGAGTTGCGATCCCCTTACCAGTCAGAAAAAGAAAAAAGAAAAAGAGCATGATGCTGATAACACCAAGGTCCAGGGTTCGATCCCTGTACTGGCCAGCCACCAAAAAAAAAAAAAGGAAACAGTTATTGGGAAACTTTTAAGTAGGTTTGGAACAACTTAGGTATGTGAATCTATGTTATAAAACCTAAATACAGATGATTAGTTTTGATTAAAATTTAACATCTGAATTGAGATGTGCTGACATGTAAATACACAACAGATTTCAGCCTTAGTACAAAAATAGAATGTAAAATATCTCATGAATAATTTCTTTATATTGATTACATGTTGAAATGATAATATTTTGAGTATCGGGTTAAATAAAATATATTATTAAAATTAATTTTCACTTTTTATCATTTTTAATGTGGCTACTATAAAGTTTAAAATTGTGCCCGTGGCCCTCGTTCTGTTTCTATTGGAGGACTCATATACACAATGCACACCTGGTGCTTCCTGGGGCTGTGAGCGTTCTGGTTCAGTCCTGGTCTTGCAGGGTGGAAGCTTTCCGGAAAACATGGTTCAAGGGTAGACTTTAATGTATCAGTTTCATATTTGCAAAATGTTATCTCTGTTACAGGTGTATTGCTCTTATCCTGCCCTGAAGGATAAGGGGCTCTTACTTTCTCTCCTGGGGCTTCTGTGTGGGAAAAATGATGGGTAGAAAGATGTTTTCTTGTGTCTTGAACCAATCAGTCAATTAATCAATTAATTTATTCATCAAGATGGAGAATATAGGGACTTCTGGTCAAGATGGTGGAATAGATGGTCCCCAGCATCACTCTCTCCCATAAATCAACCAATTTACAACTGTGAAAAAGCAACGACAGCCAAGCTGGGGCCACTGGAGCTCAGGGGGAAAGGAGGAAAGACCTACAGAGTTCATGAAGGTGGGAGAAGCCACAATGAGAGAAAGAAAGAACTGCTCTGACTGTTTTGAGTCCCAGCCACATCCAGGCTGGAGCTGCTGAGCACACGGAGCAGGAGCCAGCAGAAGCCACAGCTGTGCCCTTCGGATGAAATTGCTTGTAGGCAGCAGGAGAAGAGGGCCTTGGTGGCCCCCAGGCCAGCAAGACCACTCATAGGGTTCCTGTGGACCCACACACAAGCGAGGAGCCACAGACAACTGAAAAAAAGGAGCCACTTAAGAGACCCGTGAGTCATCGCAAGGGACCAGCACATGGCCTGTCCCATGGGAGGTGCTTGGAACACAGGCTGTGGGGGAGATGGACCCACCAGGAGAACACTGGGGCACAGCAAGGACAGCTGATCTGCCCCCCAATCAGCACAGGACCACTCAGAGGAGACTGGTCAGGAATATAGAATTGCATGGGGAGCAGTTTGATGAACAGACTCATGCCCAGACCAGAGTTTCTACACAACCCAGGTGCACCAGCTCTCTCAAGAGCCAGAAGTACCTATAAAGTCAACCATTAAAACTTGAGCTGCACAAAAAGC
>NW_007727900.1:123589-125002 GCF_000696425.1 Galeopterus variegatus
GATGGAGAATGTAAGTAGGAAGAACTGGGTTTGGTTTTATTTACTTATTTATTCGTGGATGGCTAGTATGGGAATCCAAACCCTTGACCTTGGTGTTATCAGCAGCACATTCTCCCAAGCAAATTAACCAGCTAGCTCCTGGGTTTGGTTTTAAATAGGGCCTATGATCAGGGTTCCTGGCAACCCAGTTTGGACAATGTGAGCTCAGCCCTGGCCCCAGATGATTGGTCATAGGATTGTCACCTGACCCAAGGTGCTAGCTGCTCTCCTGAGAGTTAGGAGTAGAGACTAGGGGATTGTAGCACAATCTGGCTGCTTCCTTGAACAGTGTAGATGCACGTTCCAGTGATGGAAGTCAGGGCCAACATTTGTCATGTGTCTGGAGTGCAAGAAAGTCCAGTCTATGATGAAAGAGAAGAGGGAACCCCTCAGAGAAGACTTTCTGAATTACTGGAAGCCTTCCAGGCTCTGCATTTGCCTCTGACTGAGCTCTATCTGCAGTTCTATCCCTGAAATTATCCAGAACCCCCCACGTCCTCAGAATACATTCCCCTGAGAATATTCCTGTTACTTGCAAAGGAAAGAAGCCTTACCAGCATAGAATAGTGGCGCCAGAGGGGGAAAATTAATGGGAGAGGTTGTGTTTATATCTCAGGAAGAAAGAACCATAAGATTATATATATATATATATATATAAAATGCTGATCAGTGGCCCCCTTGCTCGGGGTAGCTAACACCGTTCTCAGCAACACCCTGCAGCTGCGTTTTGGGCTCAGTGACTGGCCTGGGAAGCAGATCACCATTTATAACATTGTTTCTAAGGGAGATACAGTCCAAGACCCAAACACTGAGTTTAGTAAAGAATGTTTGGCTTCCAGGCTGGATGAGCAGGTCGTGCTGTACGTTGGGGGGTTGCCACCCATTAACTGTTGGGCTCCCTTCCTCTTTGGCTGGGGACCGATCTGCAGGGTTGAGGGTATGTGTGTGTTGGGGGGGGGTGAATTCTGATAAGAGGATAGGGAACCCACAGCCGGGGTGCTCAAGGGCCTCCTGTGCACTGAGAGCCCCCGCAGGTCCTGGGATGGAGAAGAGAGGGAGGTGAAATATGGACAAAGAACCTTGGCCTTTTTCACATTACTGTCACGTCTGCCAGCCCGCGAAGTTGAAGGGACCTGCTTAGCCCCTGCCCAGCTCCAACCCTTCTGAGCTTGGGCCAGGTCTCCATCCCGCTTAGCGAGGGCAGCGGCGATGGGGTGAGGGGAGCCAGATCATCCTGCCCAGCCCCGCACCCCTACCCGCGCCGCAGCCCCCAGCCCGGGGGAGACGTGGGCAGCGGAGCCGGGACTCGCAGCCCCAGCATTGTCTGGAGGGAGGGGAGAAGCTCCGCCCCCTGGAGGGGAGGGGAGGGGGAGG
>NW_007727900.1:126139-131219 GCF_000696425.1 Galeopterus variegatus
CCTCTCCGGGGGGTCCCCGGGCGTGCGGACTACCCCGGGGGCCGCGCAGGCGTGGAGCCCCAGCCCGTCTGCCTTCAGGCCGAAGAAAGTTATGGTCCCAAGCTCGTCCTCGCTCTCCGACTCCTTGGGGTCCTCCCTTCTCTGTTCTAAGGGCGGCGGTGGGAAGGTGCCCCCACCTCACCCCCGGGGCCAACGGGATTCCCTGGCGAGGTGGGGCCAGTGGCAGGTGCACGGATGGGCAGGTGCCGACAGCCCTGGGCGGTGCCGGTCCCCAATCCGTCCCCTTCTTCCGCGCGCGAAGGACGGCTCCCCAGAGGCGGCACCCAGTCGCCGGAGCGGGGTGGCGGCGAGTCCACGGCTCCCTCTGCCTTCAGAAGGGCGCAGGGTGCGCAGGGGCCCCTGGTCCTCGGGGCACTTCCCCTTTGCAGTCCCCCGGGCCGCCTCCGGAGCCGGTGCCTGAGGTCGCTGGGGCGCTTGGCTTTGCGTCCTCTCTCGCCCCAAGCTAGGCTCGTGTCTTGAGCGCTTGGCCACTTCTGCATTCGAGCACTTGCTTTGCACTCAGCTCTAAGCTGGGAGAGCCCTGGGACAGCAGAGAGTGGC
The DNA here is from genome assembly GCF_000696425.1 of Galeopterus variegatus. Classification (NCBI taxonomy): domain Eukaryota; kingdom Metazoa; phylum Chordata; class Mammalia; order Dermoptera; family Cynocephalidae; genus Galeopterus; species Galeopterus variegatus. The sequence goes on from NW_007727900.1 coordinate 126,740, forward strand.
GGCGGCTTGACAGGGAGACCAGGGCTTCCGTTTCACCTCTGGGATGCTGCGTACATCATGGGCTATGCAGAGCACCTCTGCTCCCCAGCTACAGGAAAAGCTAAGAGCGAGGCTTCCTAGCGCCACACGCACTGTATTCGCAGCTGTCCGAATCTGGGTGCCTAGAACGAGTTCTCCCAGAGAACAGAGGCTGTGTCTACGCGGGCCAGGGTTATAGTGAGTACCTTATATGTGACGAATGAACGTTTGAACTAATGAGCAGACAAATAACCATTTGTCCTGGAGCGGACCAGTTCCTGCCACAGCTGATCTTGGTACAATGGGAGGAAGGATTAGAAACCATGATTCCTTTAAACAGCTGGGAGACAGAGCCAGGGGCCTTCTTTCGGGAGCATCTGGATGAGGAATCTGAGGTTAGACTTATCTTACTTATCAATCGACATTTACTTACTGGGAACTTTTTCTGCAGGTGGTCTGAAGAATTAAGGAAACCTTTCATGGCTAACATATATTGGGTTGAGGAGAGTTTTTTGTTTGTTTGTTTGTTTGTTTTGGTTTTTTACACTTTTGTCCAAATGCAGTGTCCCAGAGACTAAGTATGGCACCTACTTGGGTAGGACCCTGGAGTGTGGCCATAGGTGTGGGCACCAGCTGTGTTTTCTCCACTGGATAGGTCAGCCTGATACCTGGGAGCTGTGGCAGTGCAGTGAGCCTGGCAGGGTGGGGGTGGAGGGGTGGAAGAGGGCCTCAAATGATGGCTGAGCTGGAAGAGGTGGGTAGTTTTGGTAAGAGGGGTGGTTCCTGCTCTGGGAGACTATGGAGACATTATTGCATAGCTTGCCTGGGCACTGGGAGTGTGGACTGACAGTTTGGGAGTCCCAGTGCTAGGGAGGCTGGAAGGTGAGTCCTACTCCTCCTTCAGCAGATGGGAGAGCAGAGGTGGAATATTGGGGAGACACAGGACAATCCTTGGGCTGCAGCCTAGACGTAAACTAAGTGCTCCACTACCCTCTTTCTTATCCTGCTGAAAGCCAGTTAGAATGATGAGGGGCACCTTGGAGGAACCTGGCTGAGGGGGCGGCCAGGGGATCTGAGGCCCCCAGTCATGCTTGCCTCCAGGGGAAGGTGGGGGGTGCCCTGTGCATGTGGCCAAATGGGCCAGGGCCCGTGCTGTACCCGCATCTGCTGTATGTCCAGCCAGCATCCTCCCCACCTCCTGGGGTTGCTCTCACTCTGGGCTGGGGCCCCATGACCCACCTCTCTGCATCTCTGCATGGCGTTCAGAACTTCTTTCCAGTTTGTGTTATCCTGGGAGTCAGTGAAAGGTGGTAGGCAACCCTACACCCTGTTTTCAACCCCTCAGCTCTCTGCCTCACTCTCCAGTGCTCTGGCCTACCTGGGACGTCTCAGTCGCCTACCACCTTTTCTTTTACTTCTTGGTCTATTTCCAGGTGCCCTCGAGCCAGGCTTCATGTCTGTTGTCCTGTATGTCAGCTGCTTAGGAATGGCTGCAAAAGTTGGCTGGATAGGTGCCCAGGACTGTGCATCTTGGCATCTCTGTCACCTCAAAGGGCTGGGCAGCAGGACTTGCCAGAAGGGAGACTGCTCGTCAAATCACCAGAGAACTGTGCCCTGATTATTGCTTTCAGTCCTCCTGAGAATGCTTTCCAGGAAGTGTCTTCACTCACTGGGAGGTTGGGGTGTAGAGGCAGGGCCAGGTTGCTGGACAGTCCCAAGGAGAGGGTGGGAGATGGACTGGGTGATCCCATGGGCAGTCCAGGATTGCCCAAGACTCTCCTCTCCCCCAGGATGACAAACTGGGCAGATCTCAGCAATGTGCTGGGAATGGAAAAAGATGTCCAGCTTCTGTCTTCAAGCTGTAGCTACCGAGAGCTGCCACCACTGGGTTCACAAATCTAGGGTAGCAGTCCCCTTCTGCCACTTTCCACCTCTCCTGCCACTCAGGAGTATGGTCCAGTTATCTGCCCCCATGACACACTGTCCTATTTAAACACCTCTCTGCCTCCTAGAAGAATTTTTAAAAGTCTTTAAGGTGGGGTGAGCTCCTACAGGCCTGTGAGGAATGGTTTCATTTATTTGGCCTGCTGTGGGTTCCTGTGGAGGACGTGGCCTTTTGAGGGTGTGGGGTGAGTGGATGGGGCAGAAATCACAGGGGAAGCAGGGTACAGTAAACAGGGACATCCTCAGACTTGGCTAGCTAGGAGGCCAAGGGGTTATTTTTGATCATTCCTGGGATGGCAGACTCCAGAGCCTGTAATCACAGGCTGGTGTGGCTGTTGGGGGTGACAGCTTGGGGCTGCGGAACTCCTACCCGAGGCAGCAGTGGCTGGACCAGAGACGGAAACCTCTCACAGAAGATGGGGGCTGGGAAGGGGTCTCGGCTGGTTCCTATGGGATGGGCTTTTCCTGTTCCTTCTATTGACAAAAATTGGCAGAGGGAGACCATGTGCTTTCTTTGCACACGTCCACTCAAAGTGATTTAGCAAAGTAGATTGATTTCACCAGCATGGTGCTTTACCTATAGCTGGCATTCACTTAAGTGTTTGCTTGATTGCTCATTTCTATAGGTGTAAAAGAGTGTGGATTTGGGGTTTGAATTGCATTTTACCATTTCTAGCTGCAGGATACCAGTCAATGGAGTAGATGCGGTCACTGTCCTGCCCGTGGTCCCTTGGCCTCAACCGATGGCTGATGGGAGACGATGTACAAATACTCCAGCCCTCACCTCTCTGTTGGGATAACTTTGGGGCATGTTCTGTGCTGTCTCTAAAAGTTGCCTGTGGGACTGAATCCCAGCTGCTCATAGCAGTAACTTGTTCCCTTCATTGGCTGCCTCTGCTCTGTCTTGCTTCCATATTCTCCTTGCACTTGCCCCTGAATCCTTGTCTCCGGTTCTGCTTCTGGGGGAAACCAACCTAAGACAGGCTTTAGTCTGTAGTTAAGAAGTCATTTAAAGTCTCAGTTTCCGCCGCTATAAGATGGAGATTGTAATAGTTATCTCACAGTGATATTGTGCAGATCAAATGAGCTATTATATGTGTTCAGGCAGAGGCCTGGCACACAGCAAGCATTTAGGAAAACGTTTGCTGCCTCATTGATTAATATCGAAGGGGGACTATGATGGTTTGGGAGTGTGTATTGTGATAGATCATGGAGAGTTGCAATGCTGTGGAGAGAGAGGCTGTCCTGTGGTTAGGTGAGGAAACCAGGGTTGCCTGCTCACGGTTTTCATGTCTAGGTTGTGACCAGTGATGAGCTAGTAACCAATTTAGGCCAGTTAAACAACTGGCCCTCCAAAAGGCCCTGGTTTGCAGTGTTTGCCTATTTCTGTGGTGTAAATATTCCCACTGCAGCTGATTTCAAGCAACCAACATGGCACCCCTGAGCACGGACTTGGGAAAAGACGTGCACCATCAGCCTCAGAGCAAGTAGGAGCTGGCACTGGCACACATCTGGCTGTGATTGAGTGGAGACGTGACCCCAGTGATCTCAATTTCCACTTTTGTACGCAGGGGAGGGGAGGATAAGGATTGTACTCGGCATTCAAAACTTGGGGTATGATCAAGCTGCCCTGAGCTAATCAAATCACTGTTTGTGAGACACTCTGATTTTAATTTAGTGATTATTGAAATGTTTGTGCTTTGAGTCTTTCTGGGCCTCAGTTTCCCTGTCTACAAGGCAAGGGATTAGATGATTCCACAGGTCTCTTCTAGCCCTTGGTCTCCTTAAGAAGAGTCTGTTGCCTTCTCTTTCTGTCCGTACAAGAACAAAGCCTTAAAACAGAAAACCTTTCATGTGTTTATACTTGTGGTATCTGCCGTCTGGTACCCAGCACTGAGCCATCCTAGAGTCTTTCCTGATGGACAAGGGAGTTCAGTGGGCATTAACCCAGCATAATTCTGCTTTTCCTGTATACCAGTTTCACTTCATGGCACAGGCATGGTGTGTCCCCAGAGGAGGCTTGGGGGGCAGGAGCTGGTGGAGGGAGGGGTTGGTTTCTTATGGAAAGGACAGTCACTACCTTTCTGAACCACAGCAATGTCATAGACACCCAAGTGGAATCCAAGAAAAGCCCATGTGGAGAAAGAGACTTTTATATGACAGAATTCAACATCCCTGTGCAGTTTTTACTCTTAATGGTCTGTTGACAACCCTCCCCAGGGATTCCCTGACTCGGCAATTCCATCCGTAGGAATTCTTAGCTGTGTAATTGGACAAGTGCAGAAAAATATGTGCATGGGGATTTATAATAAAGATAACAACAACAAAACATGGAGACAAAACGCCCGCAATTATAAATCATGGAATATCACATAGCTACAAAAATATAGGATATAGATGCACCTCTGTCCACATGGAAAAATACGATATATTTCTAAGGAGCAGGTTACCAAAGTGTGCTATTTTTTTTTCCTTTTTGTCTTTTTTACTGACCGGTAACGGGATCGCAACCCTCGGT
>NW_007727900.1:131440-139996 GCF_000696425.1 Galeopterus variegatus
ACGCCCGCAATTATAAATCATGGAATATCACATAGCTACAAAAATATAGGATATAGATGCATCTCTGTCCACATGGAAAAATACGATATATTTCTAAGGAGCAGGTTACCAAAGTGTGCTATTTTTTTTTTTTTCCTTTTTGTCTTTTTTACTGACCGGTAACGGGATCGCAACCCTCGGTGTTGCGCCCGCACCACGCTCAGCCAGTGAGCGGGAACCGGTCTCCACATGGGATCCGAACCCTCAGCAGGAGCGCCGCCGCACTCCCAAGCGGCGCACTCTCCAGTGTGCCACCGGGCCGGCCCCAAAGTGTGCTATTTTTGCAAAATATACCACCTGTTTATGCTTGCATCTGGAAGGATGTATGGCAAATGTTAATAGTGATTGTCTCTGGTTAGTGGAATTTTGAGTTTCATCTTTTTTTTATATGTAATAATTTATTTTCATTTTTAATTTTTAATTGTGGTAAAATATACATATCATAAAATTTCTGTCAACCATTTTTAAGTGTACAACTCAGTGACATCAAGTACATTTGCAATGTTGTGCAACCATATATGTAATAATTTATTTTAATTTTTAATTTTTAATTGTGGTAAAATATACATATCATAAAATTTCCGTCAACCATTTTTAAGTGTACAACTCAGTGACATCAAGTACATTTGCAATGTTGTGCAACCATCACCACTATCCACTTCCAGAACTTTTCCATCTTCCCAAACATAAAGTCTGTACCTTTAAACAATAACCCCACGTTCGCTTTCACCCCCCCACCCTGTAACCTCCATCCTATTCATCTTCTTTATGAATTGGCCTGTTCTAGGAACCCCATATAAGTGGAATTGCACAGTATTTGTTCTTTTGTGGATATTCATCGTTTTTGCTTACTTATATTTAAAAAATAAAACAAATAAAAAATGTTTATTTTACTTGTGTATTAGAAGGAAAGGGCAGCCCTGGGAGAAAGTTGTGGTGTTTGGCTTCTGGTGGTTTCATTTCAGGCCGGGCCACAGGGTCCTGGCCATCCTTCCTGCCGTGGGGCAGGTGTCAGGATTCCACCTAAATTTCCACCTGGTGGGACAGGGTTGAGGGGTCCAGCCCCACAGTTATGGGCGACCGCAGTTATGGCTCTCTGGTTGCTGGCAGCTGGTCCTCAGGCCCCAGGCCTCCTGCTGCTGGATCGGCTCATCTCAGGGTTTTCAGTGGTGGTGGGTTTGGGAGGGTGGGCTTGTGGTTCACTGTGCTTCTGACACAGCCGCTGTCCTGCAGTGAGTGCGATCCAGACCAGGTGGAAGTGGGGTTGTTGAGACCAGATTCCTTAAAGATTGAGAAAGAGCCTCAACCTTTCTATTTCAAGCATCCTTTGTGTGTTCCAAACCCCGTGGCTGGACTCAGGCTGCTCAGTGCCCCTCGCAGTGGCTGTAGGCATGGCTGTTGAATGCTTTGTCCATGGGGGCCTGGGGTGCAGGGAGGACTTTAGCTGGTGGCATTCATGAGGAGATGGGTGGTAGCCTCAGATAATTGGTGCCCTCTTCCTCAACTCCGTGTAGGATCTTACAGTCCGTCATCTGGACATTTGGGGCATGTTGCCATCCTGTGTATGTGGAAGGACAATTGAGGGCAGGGACAGGTGAGGCGGTGTGTGTGCTTCAGGTCATCTGAGGTGACAGGAGATCGGGAAGCTGTAGGACCCAGACTGGGAAACCAGGTCATGTGGCTCTATTCAGGGGTCACAAGAGAGGTCAAGAGGCTTTTCCCTGGGACACGTTGTTCTGTGGCAAATGCTGTAACTTTTGTTGAGTTAGCTCCTGAGGGGCCTGACCCGTCCTCCAGCAGGTTGGTGAGAGAGTGTAGGGTCTGGGGGGGCTCTCAGGAAGTCTCTGCCTGGCTCTGCCTGTTTCCATCTGCCCGTGGACGGCTGCCCTTTAAATCCCAGGCAGTTAGAGAAGTGTGAAGAAGATTTCATAGAGACGGCTCTCAAAGGCCATTGTGAGCAGAAGTTATGTTTTTCACGTTGATGATTTTCCTCTAGAGTTAGTCAGCTGGACGCAGAGCAGGCTGAGGGTGTAAATGTGGTATTGTGGAAAACTTCCCCTCAGACTCCTGGAAATGTTCTGGAAACCCCCAGCTGTGCCTTCTCTCCTGGCACTACGAAGGGCCTGAGATCTGCTGTGTCAGGGCTAATTTCCCTGCACACTTTTTGGGTGTGTTATTGGGGCTGAAGGAGGATGGATGTAAGGTGCCCCTAGGGAGGGCTCAGAACTCCCTGGACCCTCCTTCACTCTCCCCTCCTTACTGCTCCTCAAGTCCAAGGAACCTGCCCATCTCTGGGGGTGAAGGAGGCTAGCGATCCTGGCTTCTGGGGTTCCAATCCTGTCCCCAAGTAGCAAGTAGAGATCTCTGCAACCCCAGGATCTCTGCACAAACAGCTGAGAGTCTCAGCCTATAGCACCAAAAAAGGAAGAACTGCTGGGGTTCCCTTTAGGAAGGGGATGTGAGGTCAGAGATGAGTCTCAGAGTGGCCTGTAACTTAGAAACCACCCGGTAAACAGGAAGTGTAGCTATCAAAGAAACCTGTGCTTGTAGGAAACAGGGACCAGAGGCAGCCCCTCCTCACCTGCCTGGGTCCATCAGTATGTCTCTGCAGAGCTGAGAGACTAACCCACAGGTGGCTAGTGGAACTTCTGCGTGACACAGGCCTTCAGCTCTCCCTGAAAGGTGGCCTCCCTGTGGGACAGGGGCTCCTCCACTTAAATCCCGTAATTACTGGACTGGAACAAAGCTTGATTTGCTCTTCCCCAGGTAGGACATTACAACTACCCTATAAAATGGCCATTGGTTTTGAGAAATGCAGGTCAGGGAGTGTTGAATCTTCTTTGCTTTATTAGGGCCAATGTTGTCCCCACCAACTTCCCACTCTCCTCTTGGGCCAGACCAGTCACGTGGAATTTCTCTCTTGGTTGAACTTTAGCTCAAAAGGGGATATGTCTCTGCAGGGCCCTCTGGTTCAAGGTGCTGGAGGTGCTGCTTCAGGGAGGCCTTTCCTGGGGGTCTGTGGAAAGCAGGGGTTGAGCATTCTAGATCTTTGGTTTCTTTGAGGCAGAATCTAAATTCTACATCCACACACACAGACACACACACACACTCTCATACCTATACATTCACTCATGCATGCACACAGTCTCACAAACCCATACCTGCACATGCACACCCACTGACACATACAGCTTTTTCTGTCAAGTTCTTACTTCCTTTATGCCTTTATTTTGGTCCTGCTCCAACACCCTGGTTCTTTGATAAGAGGGTAAGGGCCTTTGGGTTTCCTTCTAAACATCCATCCAAAAGGTCAAAAGCTCGTGGACGCTGGTGGGACTTCCCTATAAACAAGTGGCTGCTCATCTGGGCCTGCAAGGCAATTGTTTGGATGGTCCCAGGGGCGACTTTCCTGGTCAGTCGCCTGGCCACCCGCCCGCTGCTGTGGAGTGGCAGCAGGGCTTTTGGGCAGGAGTCCAGGGCTGCTTCCTCAGGTCTTCTGCAGTTGTGTTGGGGAATTCAGACCTGTATGTGCAGGGCCTGAGCAGGAAGGGCCAGGCTGGGGTCCGAGCAGGGGTAGAAAGAGCAAGGGCATTGCAGATGGATCTGCTCGGGGTACCTCTGGCCTGGCCACCGGCTGCATCTCAGTTCCTCATCTGTGGGGTGGCCAGGCAGCTGCTTCCTCTTCGTACAGGAGCAAGGTAGCTTGTCAGGAGGAGCCTGTGCCTGTTTGCCAGGCACCAAGGCTCTTTCTTGAGGTGGTGTAGGGACAGTTCGTGGGGCCCATAAGTGTGAGGGGTAGTTTGCTCTCTAGACAGAGGGTGATATGAGAGGCAGCAACTCTGTGATTTCGAGTGCCCAGTTCCTCGACAGGGATCCGCTGGTCTGGGTCTCTCTCCCTGGCCCCTGCAGAGTCCACTTGTCTTACAGCTTGTCCATTGGGCCGGTCACTCCCTCTCCTCCCTCCCCCAGGACTCCTGAGCCTGCAGGTGGCTGGTAACTGAAGCCAGCCTGCACCTGCCTTCTCCAGACCAAGTCCCTAGGATCCAGCTCTCAGCCAGGGCACCAGAGAAGGAGCTCTGGGCCTCATGTCAGCCCTATGGCCTGAGACAAGTCACCTGAGCTCTGAAATGGTGGAAGTAAAGCCTTCCCTGTGGACTTCCTGGAGGGTCTAAGATAAAACACCTGGAGCCTGTTCCCAGCCACATCAGCAGCATCCAGAGCTTATTAGAAATGCATCTCCAGCCCCCTCCCCAGAATTACTGAATCAGAAACTGGGGGCAGAGGGGCCAGAAGTCTGTATTTTAACAAGCCCTCCAGGGGATTCTGATACTCCTCTAGAATGTGGCTAGGTCAGCTGATTTTTAGCTGAGAGCTCTTTCTTCCTCTTTACCCCAAGAGAAGCTGTAACATGTAGAGGTTCCACTTGCAGACGGACAGTCCTGGGTTAGAATCTCAGCTCTGCCCCTTCCTGGCTGTGGGTCTTTGGGCAAGTTACTTAGCTTCTTTGTACCTCAATTGCTTTACCTGCAAAATGGGAATAATAAAGCTTCTTTTCTAATGGAGTTGCTGTGGAGATTAAATGAGTTGAAGCAGGTAAGAAGCGAGCCCCTAGTAAGCTCTCGGTTATGGCAGCTGTCTGTTATTCACGTTTGTTCCTTTGTTATTGGCACAGAAGGCTCCCTGATTGTTCTGGTCCTGATTTGGGAGGGAAAAACATGTCGAGGACCTCCTGCAGCGAGCCCTCTGCTAGCTCTCTTGAGCTGAGCCCTTTCTCCCCTCCTCTGTCAGTGCTGTCCCTCCTGGGGTGGGCGAGGCGACCTCTCCACAGACACCGTCCCCTCCTTCTTCCCTGATGCTCGAGATTCTTTTGCAGTCAGATGAGGCAAAGCCTTTTATTCAGTCAGAAGTAAAGCTGTGACAGTGAAGTACATTCACCCAGGACACTTGACCTTAGTTCTCCCTGAGTGGCATTTGGGGCTAGATCCTTTCCTGAGTGGAGTGGTTGGGAAAGCCGGGTGGGGTGGGGTGTGGATGGGAGAGTGGACGGAGGAGGTTCATTTGAAGAAGGATCTGGGGGTGAGCAGAGGGGACACAGTCCTGGCAGGTAAGTGGGCCTTCTATGTGAGCCCTGTTTCCTCCCTAGGCAGCCTGAATTTTGCCCATGTCCAGGTCAGCTCAGGTTCGGGAACCACAAGATGGTATCTCCTATCATCTCTAGACCTTGGCAGGGCCCCAGCCTGCAGCTCAGGTCTCCTTCCTCGAGTGGTGCAATAGGCTGGGGTTTCCTGTTTGCCATCGACACTTCTCCCTGCTCTGATGCCAGGCACTGAGGCGCACAGGGCTCCGTGCCCATGCTCTCTGCAGGGCTACTGCTTGGTTCGCAAAGTTGGTTTCCCTCAGGGGATCTGCCCAAGTCAGTCTTTAACACTATAGTATGAAGTACTGTGTCAGAGAACTTTCTTCTCTGAACCAGGAGATTCAGATTATCCTCAGAGGGAGGGGCAGGACTCAGAGAAGAGGCGGGGACAGCCCCCAAAAGGGGAAGCTGCTGGCGTCTGGTGAGCATTTCCTTTGCATTGGGCCAGGGGCCCAGGGCTGGCTTCCTGGCTTCTATGACAGAGCAATCTGGTTTGCAAGAAGGGCCCCTTTGCATGGTCTCTGTGCCTGCACAAACTGGTCCTCCAGGATGCCTTACGCTGTTCCCTTTCTCCTAGGAAATATTCGTAAGGGGGAGGAGGCACTAAATACCCAGCGCTGTTTGCAAAATTTCAATCCTTCCTTTCCTGAGTACCTGCTTTGAAATACATTTGGTGATATCCTCAGTCTCTGCAGCCCTCAGTCTCCAGGGGGCCTGATAAGTGGTGTGGGTTGTAGCCCGGATACCAGGAGTTTTAAAGCAACCCCGCTGCTCACTCCCTTCCCTGCCCCAACTCTGGGAGAGTCTGATGAGCACCCAGAGTAAGGACCCCTGAGATGTCACGCGTCTCGAGGCTGCTCCTCCCCCACCGCCCAGCCTTGGTTTAAGCCAAGGCCCGGCCAGGTGCCTGGCCCTCTCACTGGTCAGGTGGTGGCACCATGGGCTTTGCCACCCTGGGAATCCTCTGTGGAAAGTCCTCTCCTCTCCAAGCCTGTCTCTCCCTTCTCCCAGGTATACTTTCTCAGAAGCTGGGACTGCCTGGGTCCTATACCCTGTGCCGAGGTGAGGGTGGGGTGGGGCCTGGTCCCTGCTATACGACCAGGAAGACAGTTGAGGAAACACAAAAAACCACCACCAAAGGGGGGTTCTTCATCTCACTGTGGACTTTCCTAGCAGGGATTGGCTGCCTCTCTGTTCCTCATTTGCCCCTCTCCTTCTGGGGATTTCCAGGTGACAGGTCAGATGGGAGGTGCTTGGTCTCTAGGCTGGAGCAGAAGCTGTGCGGGGATGAGCCAGCGGCCTGGGGGTGCTCTGAGACCTGGCTCACCCTGGCGTGTTCTCCAGGCTCCCTGACTATAGGCAGTGAGGGCACCAGAGGTTGGAGGCACTGAGAGCTAAGAACAGAGGGGACTCTGCTGCCTTTGGAGAGAGCTCTGGATGCCTTTTCCCACCCCCTGCAGCTTCTTGACTTGGTGTTTGCTCTCCTCACAGGAAGCTGAGCTTGTGACTTTCCAGGGCGTGGACAGCCCTGATTTACTCTTGGGGAGGCCTCATGTGGGAGGCTGGAAACACCTGTGAGCAGTCTGTGAAAAGGAAGAGGAGGTGATATTTTGTGTAACAGCTGCAGGGCTTTGGCTGGTCTGGAGCTTGGGCGAGTGTGTCCCCTGTTCCCACAGCCAGCCTCGCACAGCACAGCGCCGATCCTGAGGGCAAAGCTGTTTCCTCCCGGCTTGAGGGTTGTGGGAGAAGGTGACAGGGCCCATAGGTGCTCAGTCCCAAACATAGGGCAGGTGTAGTGGATGCTGCTGGTACCCACCCAGGTCCTCTATTTATCGCGTGTTGTGAGTGTTGACCGCCAGCAGGTCAGCTGCACCCTTATACTGAGAATTGCTCTTGCAGGGAAATGCCTGGGAGGTCACCACCTCCTCCTCCCAGAGGGTGGCCTCAACCAATGACTAACTGGCGTAGGGGTCCAAAGGCCTGGCCTGCTGATCTCCAGGTGGGACAACTCCGTGTGCTCTTCACGCCCCAGAGCTCCCCGTGGGATGAGGCTGTGGCTGGGCTCCAGCTGCCCCCATGCTGTTCCTTAGCTCTTTCTCCTGCCCAGTGCTGTGTCCCTCACTCCCTTACAGGCTTCTCCTGAAAACACTCCCTCAGTAAACCATGTGCACAAGAATCCTCCTCTCTGGTCCTGCTTCTTGGGGCCCCCTGACCTAAGACAGGGGTTAGCTGCCTTGGGCTGGCTGTTGACCCCACATCCTCCTTGAAGAAGTAATCACGATAATGAGGATGTTTGCAGGAGAGAGGGGAAGGCTGGGAGCTGGGCGCCTGGAGGGGAAGAACACACCAGACAGAAGACTTCTGTGTGGTGGTAAGTGCTGTGATGAAGGGCAGGCTGAGGTGTGTGCACCTGTCCTTCTGACACTGCCCAGGGGCAGCGGGGACAGGTTATAGGAAGTGGTACGTTTTGATCAGGGCTGGAGAACATGTGAGTTTGCTTGAGTCTGAGGTAGAGCTTGAAAAGCAAGCCCAGAAAGTTCTCTGTGGCTGGAATGTCACCATATCCAGTGGCCAAGAAAGCTTCCCTTTGTAAAGACATTCTCTTGGGTCTTAGGGAAGGCTGTATCCCCAAGTTGTCTTTGAAGCAGACAGGAAGTCATGAATGGGTCTCCACATGGAACATACTAGATTCCACTGACAAGCTGATTGGCATCGTCCAGGCCTTTAATAGAGCTGAAGAGAACCCAGAACATTCTGCTGAAGCATGAAGCCAGTGCTGAAAGGGAAAACTGACTGGTTGGTGGCCCCAATGGAGGTCCAACATGACTAGGGCCTGGGAAGCTCATGTCCCAACTTGATATTCACATCGCTAAACATTTTAGCAGACATGCTTTGTACTTAGTAGGCATTCAGTATACACTCTACTTTCTGAAGTGGGTTTTCTATAGAGAAGATTAAGAATTCTTGGGGGGATAAATAGCCATGTTTATAGAGGGGTTCAGTAGATGTAAATATGTTTTAGACTTTCCGAAAGTGGATCTATGTTAAAAATCTGCCCTTTTTGTCTTTTTTTCGTGTCCGGCAATGGATCGCAACCCTCAGTGTCGCGCCCGTACCGGACCGGGACCGGCAACAGGATCGCAACCCTCGGTGTTGCTCCCACACCTCGCTCAGCCAGTGAGCGGGAACCGGTCTGTATGTGGGATCCGAACCCTCGGCAGGAGCGCCACCGCGCTCCCAAGCGGCACACTGTAGCAGTGCGCCACCGGGCCGGCCCCAAAATCTGCCCTTTCTTTTTTGTTCCCTTCCTTCCTCTCTCCTCCTGCCTTGATATGGTAAGCTATGAGGTGTTTCAGTCTGTGTCCGAGATGCTGGCCCTG
>NW_007727900.1:140479-142512 GCF_000696425.1 Galeopterus variegatus
CTCCTGCCTTGATATGGTAAGCTATGAGGTGTTTCAGTCTGTGTCCGAGATGCTGGCCCTGTGGAAAGCCCCTCACCTCCCTGCCTTGCTTTTCCTTCTACAGAGTCCAGGGCTTCATAAATTCTAGATAATAATAGGGATGGCAGAAAAGTTGCAACCAGTCAGCTGAGAGAATCCCTCTCTCCGAAGCTGCAGATCTTGGCAGGCACCCTCGGAGGAAGTGTCCAATTGAGTCCACATTCCAGCCCTGTAAATCATCTTCCTCTGACCCTTCTTTGTGTGAGGAACAATACTCTGTTTAAGGAATATCAGACTGAACTCTAAATTTCCGGCCCTTTGTTAGTTCTGCTGCTTTGTTTGCCTTGAAGTGTACATGAATTTAGCTTGGTTTTTTTCAGCTGTGTGGGGGTAGCCAGTGGTCCGTGGTGATGGCTGGAAAGTTAGTGAAGACAGACGCAGTTGTCTTAAGGCAGACGAAGAGGGGTTGGGTCCTAGAATCACTTACCAGTAATTTCACTCCAACAGTGAGGTAGGCTAGGTAAGTGTCTTCCTAACACTCCTTCCCCAAGAAATGTAAAAGTAAGAAAGAAGATGGGAGAAATCAGGCCAGAGACAAAGATGGGGAAACGTGAACCTATAGGTCAGCTCTATAGCTGTGGTGTTGGTAAGATCACCCAACAGGCGGAGTGTGACTGAGCCCTGGGGAATCCCCACATTTGGGCTGATCAGATTACTTGATTTGTATCAATCTGTAAAAAATAGTTACAACAGGGGCCGTTATTCAAATTTCTCTCTCTGCGGAGATTGTCCCATCGCCTTCTGTCTTCTGTGCCTCCCTCTTTTAAGGACACTTGTGATTACATTTGGGGCTCACCCAGATAATCCAGGTTAGTCTCTTCATTTCAAGATCCTTCATTTAGTCCCATCTGCAAAGTCCCTGTTACCATATAAGGTCACATTCGCAGGTTCCAGACTTATTAACTATTTGCATTTATTTTTCTCTGACTATTTTTGCATGTCCTTTGCCCATTTTTAGAATGAGTATAGGCTCCTAGCTGCCTTCCTTGGAGCTGCCTATTGTCTAGCCCCTTTTGCTCCAATCATATGTTACATAATTGTCAATGGTCCAGAAAAGGTAAGGGGAAAGTTTTAAAAATCACCACTGCTATACACAAATGTTAAGATCAATTTTAATGATATGCATGCTGAAGTATTTAAGGGAAAGTGACTGATGTCTGTAACTTACTTTGAAATGCATCAAAAATAACATAAATTGATGACTGGATAAAGGGATGTTTAGATGGACAAATACGTGATGGAGTAAGCAGAGTAAATGTTAAGGATAGATTAGCCTTGGACACACGCTAGTCACTGTCATATTTCTTCATCTTTATGTTTGAAAATTCTCAGAATTAAATGTTTGAAAAAATTTCTGGTAATGCCATTACCCAGGTAGAGCTGGCCTTTTATTCATGTGCGTACTCACATATAAGTGCCAGTGGTTCTCAGCTGGAGGCGATCTTGCCCCCCGGGGACATTTAATAACATCTAGAGGCATTTTGATTGTCATGACTGGGGTGGTGTTGTTGGCATCTAGTGGGTAGAGGCCAGGGATGCTACTAAACATCCTCCAATGCACAGGACAGCCCCTACAAAAAATAATGGTCCAGCCCCAAGTGTCAATAGTGCCAAGGCTGAGAAACCTTGACATATCTATATCTGAATATGTATTCATGCATATAAATGTGAGCATATATTTATATATGTGCGTATTTTGCACATGTGTATTTTAAACAAAATTGGACTCATAGTTTTGTAAACTGTGTTTTCATAATGTGTTATTATTTTCCCAGGTAATTAAATTGCCTCTGGTATTATCATATTTTAATGGTGATCGCAGATGACATGCTGTGATTTATTGTGCCTAGCTCTATTTGGGCATTTTTAGGTGGTTTACCCATCTTCAGTATACCCCAGTAGAATGTGGGCTGTTCCTGTGGATGAATCTCTATTCTATGTTGTGAAAGTCCCTT
>NW_007727900.1:143642-145727 GCF_000696425.1 Galeopterus variegatus
GCCAAGTGGCTGAACTTGGACCAGTGGGAACATCAGCAAGGCTGCTGCTAGAGATAACGATGTGCCCCCAGAACCTGGCCTGGAGAGTGAAGTACAGGGGCAGTCAAGACACAGCACTTTTGGGGGTTCAGAAGAGGTGGTGTTCTGGAAGGCTCTAGGAGGAGGAGTTGGCTGGTGGCTGCTTGCTATGGCCTGAATGTTAGCATCCCTCCAAAATTCATATGTCAAAACCTAACCCCCAAGGGGATTTAAAAATTTTTTTATGAACTTAAAGCACCTATAGCAATAATAGAATATTGCTGGGGCCCAGAAGCCCCTCATGTCCATTTCTAATTACAACTCCCCAAAGTGAACTGCTATCCTGAATCCTGACACCCATTTTGAGCTTTATATAAATGGAACCATACAACGTGTACTCTTCTGTGTCTGGCTTCTTTCGCTCAGTGTAATACCGGTGAGATTCATCCATGTTGTATGTAGTTCATGCATATCTCCATCACTTGTGTAATATTCCATCCTGCAGCTATAGCTGCCTTTATTCATCCATTCTATTGTGGGTAGGAGTTTGTACATTTTCAAACACGTGATAAAGTCATGTCTATGAAACATCCATCCGTATGGCCCAGGCCCGTCCCTTTGAATCTTCTGAAAAGTCTAGAAGTTTCTGAGTTTCATGAAGACCTGTAGCAATTGTCCTCTCCTTACTCACAGTGTGCATGAGGGAGGAGAGGCTGTGGAGAGGCAGGAGAAACCTTGTCAGTGGGCTTTGAAGTGTGTTTGTCTCTCTGAATCTGAGACTTATTAATGCTTGCTTATTTAGCTTGGGTTTGGGGCGTATTGTTAGAGTTGCCAGCCTTTGTCAGCAGATGAGGCCTGCCTTCGTGTTCTGGAGTTGCTCCTTACATTGGGTCTGCTCCGGGGTGGTGTTGGGGGAGGACGGTAATGGAGTGGTAGTGGCAGAACTGTGTGTGTGTGTATGTGCGCGTGCGCGCACATGTGTGCCCACACATGTGGACAAAGCCCAAAGTGAGGTGACTGAAGGCCAGGTTAGGGGTGAGAAAAAGAAGGAACAACCATTTTACAAGTGGCTTCAGCTGAGAATGTTATGCCTCTTGTATTTCTGCCCCTAAGGAATGAACTTCTCCTGCATCTGAAGACCTACAACTTGTACTATGAAGGCCAAAATTTGCAGCTCCGACACCGAGAGGTAAGGACTGTCCAGGGAAGGCCTGTAAGTCTCCTGCCCTGGTGGACTGCCTTTTCTTTGTCTCCATGTGCCCTGAGGTCCCAAGAAGTTCCTGCCTCTCCTGCCACAGTGAGGGGCCTCTCATTTAGGATGTTAACAGAAGTCCTTAGGGTTCTTTGGAAGGAGACCTCAGGCCTAGTTTTGCTCTAAAAAGGATGAGTTTTTCTGTTCCAGAGACATTCCTATGGAAGTGTGGCTGGGCTAGCACCAGCATCAGTGGGGTGATTCTCCAGGGGGAGAAATGACCTATTCAGATGGCTCCCGAGCAGGCTTCCTCTCTGGGCAATTTAGGAACCCTACCCAGTTCTCTATGTTTACTCATTTGGGCTCAAGTCCTATTGCTGCGGCAACCTTGACAAGTCACATAGGCTCTGGGTGGTAACTCTTGGCCCTCCCAGACAACTGCAGCAGTCTTCCTCGGCTGCCTTCATGGAATGTCTTTCGTTATCCTTCTGACTTTCCCCAGCCCCCATCCCAAATTAACTTACTCATCCTGTATCTATTTCTGTAAAGCTTGTTATCAGATAGATGGTGAGTTATAAAGGAGCCTTGCAGAGTAATTTATACTCAAGTGTTCTCAACTGATAAGGTATGTGTAATACTCTTTAAAACCCATTTTCAAGTTATCAAGCTATGGCAATTTAATCCATAGGAATGGATGGCAGATGATGGAATTTCAGTGACTAAGACAGGCTGGATGGGGATAGTATGTGGGATTCAGTGGCCTTTTCTGTGTCCCTCAAACTACTCTGCTTAGGCAAAAATTATTTTGGGTTAAATTCTCTTCTACAGCCATGCAATGTAAAGTAGTAATGCCTGCCACGACCAGCTGGAAGGCT
>NW_007727900.1:146043-147076 GCF_000696425.1 Galeopterus variegatus
ATTCTCTTCTACAGCCATGCAATGTAAAGTAGTAATGCCTGCCACGACCAGCTGGAAGGCTATATATACAGGTACACTTACATAAAGCCTTTCTCCCCAAGATCCCCAAATGCCTAAAGTTGCTCCTGCCCTCTTTTTTTCTCCCGCTCCCTCTATAAGGATGATCCTGGGGCCCAAGTTAGTTGCTCAATGGGCAAATGTCATTTTCAACCATGGGGCTTGTCCCAAGATGTCTCCATGACCCAGTTCTGACACCTGTAGACCCTGCCCGTAAAACATGGGTCCAGGTTTTTCTGAGACTGGGGAAAGGAGGCTTTATCCTTTTAGGCATTGACCTCGAAGCTTCTACTAATTAGTGGCTGGGCCACAAGCAAGATTCTAGTCTTTAAACAGCTTTCCTGGTATATATCCTATAGAATAAATCTTCAGAGTGCTCCATGATTAAAGGGCTTTATGGTCTTAAATAAGATCCACTTCTTCGAGATAGAACATGTAAATGCCCTTAGAAGGGCTTCACATTAAACTTCTTCCTAGTCAAAGGTTGTTGAGTATAAATGTGCAATTCCTGCAGGATTTATTCACCTCTTGGAGAGTTGTAGTGTAGCACATTAGCTTGTTTCAGGCTCTGAGAAGTTCTGCTGTTAAGAAATCTGATTAACACAGCCTCTGCCAGCTCATGATCACTTGACACCCCTTTTAAGGCAACTGTTGATCTGCTAGAGGAACTAGTGTTCTGTTAAATACAGTAGGGGAAATGTTTGAAATCTCCTTCAACCAGCGGGTTGGATTTCTAAACATGTGTATAGCTAAAGACATATCACTTTCCATAGTAGCGGAGGGCAAGGAGCTAATTCAAAACTTCAGTTTTTCCTTCTGTTAGCAAGGCTAGTCTCACTTTTTTGTTGTTGTTGTTGCAGCTGGCTGGTACAGGAGTCTGAACCCATGACCTTGAGGTTATAAGGCTGTGCTCTAACCAACTGAGCTAACCAGCCTGTACTCCTTTTTTTTTTTTTTTTTTTTTTTTTTTTTTTTT
>NW_007727900.1:148040-156215 GCF_000696425.1 Galeopterus variegatus
ATGGGGCTGGGAGATGACTGGGGGGCCTGGAGGTTCTGTGTGTTTTCATGCACATAAATGCTGCCTTCTTCCAGCCAGCCTTGATCCCGCCCCTGTTCCCACCACCTCCACTGCCCACCTGCTTGGGGCTTGGGATGAGAAAGGGGCAGATACTGGTGTGACCAAGCTCCCATCCTGCCACCACCATCACTGAGTAAGATCAAAGTGAGGAGATCTCACTCTGCTGAATCAGAAAGGGGGTGCTCCAAGGCCTGGGTGACAGTGTGTCCTCATTCGTGGCGAATTGCAGAGTCTCTCAAGGGTGTTGCTAGTGGCTAGCTAGGCCCAGCCTAGATTTCTGGCAGGACATCCCAGCGTCCTCCCCACTGGGACCACTCCTCACAGAATGACCCCACTCTGGAGATGTTTAGTGCTTGAACCTTCTCACCAAAGATCTCCAAGTCGTGGGGGGAACCTGGAAAAGGAAAAGGCATGGGAGGTCGGCCAGGGGTCTGCTCCTTCAGGCCTCACCTGGAGCTGGGTTGTGGCGAGAAGGTCAGTAGTCTGAGAGGTCCCCTCCCCCAGGTCCCCACCAGGAGGTCTGTGAAGACCAAGCCTGTTCCCCTGTCCTCCATGGCCAAATGAATAGCCAAATGCATCTTGTAAGATTCACTTTTTCTTGGCTTTCTGGGCCTTCAGCTTTGGGGATCGAATGACCAGCCTTGTTCTCTCTTGAAACTTGCTGATGCTGACGGCCTTCAGGCCAGAGCCCGGGTGGAGTGTGCTGGCCTCTCAGCCAAAACCACAGTGATGTTTTTTCTAGTTTAAATGAGAACCAACCCCTCTCTGTTGGCCACATGGAACGTTTTGTTAAACTCCACAGCCAAATCTATCTTTCCCTGCAATTGAGAGAAACCTACAATATGGCCAAATCCTGGGGCAGATCTGGTTTCTTTCTAAGGGAATTTAAGGAGGAAAATTGTTGCCCGTCCTGCTGGGCGCTGGGGTGTCTGGTCAAGTTCTTTGGTTTCATCTATCTTTGCTGGTTTCACACTCAGCTTTGCTTTCAGCACTTTCACTGTGTTTGATTTCCAATGGGCCAAACCCTTTCAACAGCCTGACCCTGACCCCCAGACCGTTATATTTCAATCCCTTAGTGAGATGATTTTTAAAATTCCATTTGACCATGTGGCCTTTGGCTGGGACTGCTAAGGGGTCCTTCACTCTTAATACTTGTTTATTCTGTTTTTCTGGGGCTTCAAGCTGGTCTTGGTTGGCCCTTGAAACCTGCAAATACTTTGAGAGAATTTTCAGGAATGGCAGAAAATGTCATCCCAGATGCCAGTCTGGAATGCTTGGACCACTGTGTTAAGAAGGAGACTGAGACCACTTTCTGCTTCAGCAAGAAAGAGGGCTTTGAACCAGGGAGTGGGACGTGGCTACTGTGGGTGCCGAGTGTTCGCCATTCCCAAGAGGCTCTGACCAGATCCATTCTGGGGCTCAGAAGTCTATGAGTTATATTACATTAGGAAGTTCTTTCAAATTTTCAATTTTAGTTGTCTTCCCTTAAAATTATTGTCCCTGGAACATGAGGTCTATCTCTACCAGGTTTCATGAAGCCACCACTCTTCTCACCATGGGATGGTTGTAAAATTTTCAATTTTAGTTGTCTTCCCTTAAAATTATTGTCCCTGGAACGTGAGGTCTATCTCTACCAGGTTTCATGAAGCCACCACTCTTCTCACCATGGGATGGTTGTAATTGGTCATTGGTCCAGTGATTCTCTTTTCTGGCCAAATCCTCTATTAATTTGGGATGTGTCTCTCTGAGCTGCTCCTATTGTCCTTCTCGGCTTTGAGGAGTTATTTGACAGTTATCTTGGCAAACCCAGGTCTCTGACCGGCTGTCTGCTTGTGGCCCAGCTTGGCTGAGGTCTCTGTCCTTGTGACCCTGAGAACACTGTCATCGGTGTCTCTTCCAAAGCTGCCCTGACCCTTGTAGCTGCCAGCTTGTTGCTTTCCACTCCCTTTAGATGCAGAAGCAACTTATGAGTTATTCCTCCAACAGAAATGGATCTGAACTAGAATCCTGCTCTGAGAAACAAATGGCCATTATTTGGGTTTTCCAAATGAGCCATAGAACCCATACGTGCTTAGAATCTCAGTGCAGGAAGCAACACACGGGTTTTATTCTTCAGTGTTCTCCATCCTGGGCCTGATGAATTGGGTGCTTGTGTTGCTGCAGATGCTGGGAGAGGATATCGTCTCTCTCCAGAGCTCCCCCTCCCCACCATCCTCAGCCTGGGAGCTGGGCCAGCCTCATGGGATGCTCAGCACAGCCCACCCTGCATCCCTCAGTGCCTGATGGGTGCCAATACCCAGCCTGGCACAAGCAAAGTGCTCCCCTTGCAGGAGTGAGGTGTTGCAGGAGTGGCAGCATCTTTCTGTAGGGCTAAACCAATCTCCCTTTTGTTTTGTTTTCTGCCCCACAGCACCATCCTGAAGCCCCTCACCATGCCCGACATCCAGATCTCAGAGGTGGATGCACCTTTGGAGAGCAACCAGACACCGAGCCCCACAGGTACATGTGCTGTGGGAGGAGCCTCCAGTTGGGGGCTAACTGTGAGGAGAGCTGTGATAGATATTGTCATCTTATTTATTTTTGAACATATAAAATTCACGTGGCTCAAGATTCAAAAAGTATTAAAAGGAAAACTAAAAGTCTCCCACCTCATCCGCCTACCTAGAAGCAACCCAATTTTATCCTTCCCATGATATTCTATGCAAATACAAACCCTCATACCTTTATGGTTGGAGGTAATTCCTTTCCTTTCCCTTCTTACACAAGTGGTAGTATTTTGCACATTGCTGTTTTCATGTATCAACTTATCTTGGGGATTGTTCCCTACAAATCCATAAAGAAATCTTACACAAGTGGTAGTATTTTGCACATTGCTGTTTTTTTTTTTTCCTTTTTGTCTTTTTTCGTGGCCGGCAATGGATTGCAACCCTCAGTGTCGCGCCCGTACCAGACCGGGACCGGCAACGGGATCGCAACCTTCGGCGCTGCCCCCGCACCTCGCTCAGCCAGTGAGCGGGAACCGGTCTGTATGTGGGATCCGAACCCTCGGCAGGAGCGCCGCCGCAAGTGGTAGTATTTTGCACATTGCTGTTTTCATGTATCAACTTATCTTGGGGATTGTTCCCTACAAATCCATAAAGAACTTCCTCATTCTTTACAGCTTTGCAGTATTCCATTGTTTGGAAAATGATAATTTATTTAATCACTCCCTATTGATAGACATTTAATTCATTTTCAGTCTTCGCTATGACAAACAAGATTGTAGTCAGTGGCCTTGGACATGTGTCATTTCACATATTTGTCAGTGTGTCTATAGGATTCTTTCACGTGGAACTGCTGGGTCTGAGGCTATGTGCATTTGTAACGTTGATAGATAGTGTCAGTTTGTAATATCCTTTTTATATATAATGTGGATTAAATATATTTTAATAAAAACATTAACCTGCTTGTGCTTCACAATTGGGTAAATGTCAATATTTAATATTTATGCACACAACAGAGATAGAAATATGTTATGTGAACACCATATATTTATATCTATGTGCTTTATTAAGCATTATTTTTTTCCAATTTGTGGTAAAATATACATAACATAGAATTTACCATCTTAGCCATTTTTTAGTGTACAGTTCAGTATTAAATACGTTCATAATTTGGAGCAACTGTCACCACTATCCATCTCCAGAACTCTTTTCCTTTTGTAAAAGTGAAACTCAGTACCCATTAAATAACTCCCTATTTCCCCCTCCTTTAAGCCCTTAGCAACCACCATTCTAATTTCTGTTTCTATGATTTTGGCTACTCTAAGAACCTCATGTAAGTGAAATCACAGTATTTGTCTTTTTGGGACTGGCTTATTTCACTTAGCATAGTGTCCTCAGGGTTCATCCACGTTGTAAGCATGTGTCAGAATTACTGTGCAGTATCATGCAAGTCCTTATATCATGCTTATCCTGTGCCAGGCACTGTTCTAAGTGCTTTACATGTATTAACTCTTTTAAACCNATCCTGTCCTGGGGTCCAGGCAGACAGAGCTCACGTCCCTCTACCCTCTCAGACTCCAAGGGCCTGAAGCCCCTGCAGGAAGACACCCCACAGCTGATGCGCACACGCAGTGACGTGGGTGTGCGTCGCCGTGGCAATGTGAGGACACCCAGCGACCAGCGGCGAATCCGACGCCACCGCTTTTCCATCAATGGCCATTTCTACAACCACAAGGTAGAGTGAATGGGGGGCAGGGGAAAGGGACAGCCTCGGAGGCAAGACCCCTTCTTGGGCAGCTGCTACCTCAGGGCTACAGCCATGTGGTCTCTGGTGGGACACCTGAAAGCCAAGTGTTTGCTGTGCAGTCTTTGAGTTGTGGGTGAGCTGCAGGCTCTGCCAGCTTTGCGAAGGATGAGGGAACTCAGGTCAAGAGGCTCAGAGATCCCTTGGGGTTCCTCGCTAGTGTGGTGGGACTGCTGTACAAAGCTGTCCCTGCTGTAGCCTTGAAGACCCCATAAGTGCACCTCCTGAACCTCTCCTCCACAACCCTGGTAAATCCATGTGTGGCCCTCTTCCTGCACATGGGTGTGTAGTCTGACTTTTCCCTGAGCTGAGAGCTGACATCAAAACAGAACTGGGGGTCTCGGATCTGGAGATGTCTGCATACCACTCGCCCCACCCCAAGCTAGCTGACCCTTTCTTTCCTCCGGCCACTTGGTTCAAATCCTGCCTCTAGAAGTACGTTCATGGTGGGAGATTGGTTAAGGACCTCCTGGTGCTGAAGTCCCAGTGGAAGGGTCTTTGTGAGTGTTTTATCTAGAGAGAAGGCCTCACTTATCTGATTCCCCCTGCTCCAACCCTGCCATTTGTGAGTTCAGGTGCTCTAAGCTTCCCAGGGGAAGCAGGAACTGAGTCAGGTAAACCGGGAGGGTAGCTTTGTCAATGCAGCCCAGATTGTCAGGGGGCTCTTAGCAAGCACATTTTGAGTACCATTGTCACTGCCCCGTAACCACCTGGGTTTTAGTATTCGGTCCTTGTCCCCGCTTCCACCTTGAGCTGGATCCTTCTATTGACAGACGTCGGTGTTCACGCCAGCCTACGGCTCGGTCACTAATGTTCGCATCAACAGCACCATGACCACCCCGCAGGTCCTGAAGCTGCTACTCAATAAATTTAAGGCAAGTGCCCTTTGATGGATGGCCACAGCCAGGGTTGCACGTGTGCCTTGAGGATCCTGAGAGGGGTAGTCAGGGCAGCTGTGGAAAGCGTGTGGTTTGGGGGGCGCTGGGCAGAGGGTTTGGGTTCTTTGGACCCTCATTATTCAAGGTAAGCACTACCTGGGAACTTGTTATGGGCTTGTCATGACAATCAGATGAGTTCAAATGTGTAAAATGTATAGAACCGTGCCTGGCACATTGTTGTAGATGTCAGCTATTATCCTCTACAGTTGTGGATGGAGTTTTCTGCCTGCCGATCTCGTCACTTCTGACAGTTGTAGAGAAATAGCCCTCTCCTCAAAAGAGCCTAAAATCTTCCTAGCTTTGCAGTGTTAAAGAACAGGCAGTGGTTCAAAGTTAGAATGTTTAAATATATGCTTTCAGCAAGTGTCTTTTGCTCCTGATTCAGATTGAGAATTCAGCAGAGGAGTTTGCTTTGTACGTGGTCCATACCAGTGGTGGTAAGTCTGAAGAACGCAGTGTACTTTAAAACTTTTAATTAACTCAAAATAGCAAGTTAAAAAAAAATACCTCTGCCTCATTCTTTTGTTGTTTGGGTTTTGGAAACTTGCAAATGTTGTTTGCCTCTAAGGCTGGTGGGCTTGCTGGATGAGTCCAGTGGGGAATGCCATACGTGGTCAGTAAACAAACTCTAAAACCTAACTGCTTATTATAAAAGGAACTGGGTTTTCTCAAGAGATAGATAAACCCAATTCCTCCAAAGTGGCATCTTCCAAAGGGTTTGAGGTTTGGTAGTATTGTTGTGGGGAGGGGAGTGGGAGGAGGTTGCTTTTAACAACACCTGTTAAATAGTTACTTACAAATCAGTGTCCTGACTTGCATGGCTGCATCTCCTAAGGTGCCTGGTCCATTTAGGCCCCTGAGTTGATCACTGTTTATGGTGAGAAAGGCCTCAGGCCAAACTCAGGTCTGCTCCTGGTTGTGTGTGGTTCCAGAGAAACAGAAGCTGAAGTCCACCGATTACCCCCTCATTGCCCGAATCCTCCAGGGCCCATGTGAACAGGTCTCCAAAGTGTTCCTTATGGAGAAGGACCAGGTGGAGGAAGTCACCTATGATGTGAGTCCCCTTTTGGTCAGGTGGTCTGTCCTCGGGAGGATGGGGGATTTGGTTGGGTTACCTGCAACTGGGGTATAGCATGACTTTTTGGCTGAAGACCATGCCCCTCTTACCATGCCATTCTTCAATACCAGGTTTTCTTGAGGCCAGGTTGAGGGTGTGCCCTGTGGGAATTGTTGGAGGAATACTCAACCAGAAAGTGATTTCCATAGAAGGAATACATTTCTTTCTAGGGTGCTGTAAGAGGGCTGAGAAGTTTCTGTAAACACTCAGCAATGTGAAGAAGTTAGCAGTGATTGTACCTCATCTTAAGTAATAATTGGCTTTTGCTACAGTAACACACATCTGCAAATCTTAGTCGCTTACAGCAGGTTGTACATGTTTACTTTTTTGTTCATGATTCTGTGGGCTGGTAGCAGCAGCTCTGCTCTAGGCTGTGGGTTGATTTCAGGTCTGCAGTGCATGTCTCATTCAGAGATCCAGGCTCAGGGGGCAGTGGCTGCCAGAGGATGCTCCTCATGAGGAATGGCTGGAGCACAGGAAACCAGGCCAAACCATGAAGGTGCTTTTGAAGCCTCTACTCGGATTTGCATGTCAGTCATATGTGCACACATTCCATTAGCCAAAGCAAGTCCCATAGCGAGCCCAGAATTAACAGGGTGGAGAAATATACTTCTCCCATGAAGGAGAGTTCACAGTAGGGTGGGGATTCTGGTGGTGGAGGGGGAACAGTGGTTTAACTTTAACTCACCTGGGAGCCACCCCCACCCCCACAGTCTCTCTGAAGCAAGTTCATATTTGGAAATCTGTTTAGACTTGAGACACAGATTATAATTCTGAGGCATAGTTCCTTAAATTCCCTTAGGGGAGAACAAAGAGGCTTATTAAATATCTTAGGTTCAGTTCTTTCTCTGCATCACTGTATCAGGAGAAAATGCTTTTCCGTGTTTGACATCACCTCTTCATGGACTAGGTACATGAGATGAAAAATGAGAAGTTATAAGATGGTGTCATGTAAATGACACGATCTTCACTACAGACTCTGTACCAGCCTTGGATGGTATAGGGCTTGGCTACGCCCTTTAAGGAAACCTGGGTTAGTGGAAAAATAGATCTCTTGAGGCTTTGTGCTTAGCATAAGGGTGATGCCAAAAGGAATTGGAATGATGCTGGGGGGGAGGGGGCATGCACTCCAGATTTACTTC
This sequence comes from Galeopterus variegatus, assembly GCF_000696425.1. NCBI lineage: Eukaryota > Metazoa > Chordata > Mammalia > Dermoptera > Cynocephalidae > Galeopterus > Galeopterus variegatus. The sequence goes on from NW_007727900.1 coordinate 155,585, forward strand.
TTCCTCCCCAGGTGGCCCAGTATATAAAGTTCGAGATGCCTGTCCTTAAAAGCTTCATCCAGAAACTCCAAGAGGAAGAAGATCGGGAAGTAAAGAAGCTGATGCGCAAGTAAGCATGGCCCTAGGTGCTGGCTGGGCTTCTTCTGGGGCCTCAGCGAAGAGGGGCCTCTGTCCAGGTGCCCTGTAGGGACTGTGCTGAGCTGCTGCGTGGGCCTGGGCTATGCGCCTTCTTTGGGGACTGCCATTGGCAAAATGGATCTCAGATGCGTACATGAAACTTATGTGTGTTGGTCTCTGCTTCTCGTGCCAGCTTCTTATTTTGATGTGGGACGTCAATATGTCTTTTACCCACCCCCCACCCCCTTTCATGGAAAGAATCTGAAAAGAAGGTGTTGGTTTAAAATTTCTTTGGGGTCTAGATTCAGAAACCCACTGTATCATCAGGCTTCCAGCAGGAAACAGACACCTCCTCAGATAAGGGTCTTGGAGGAGCTTTTGACGAAGGGACTATTTACAAAGACATGGGCAGAGTCTGGGGTAACCTCAAAGGACAGTGCAGTCCCTGGGGCAGGTATCACCACCCCATGCCTAAAAGGGTGAGGGCAAGGATAAAAGACTTGGAGACTCATGA
>NW_007727900.1:156838-157845 GCF_000696425.1 Galeopterus variegatus
GCTGTATTTGCTGTGATTGACAATAATTAGTATGATAGCACTTAACATTTATTGAGCACTTAGTATGTCCCAGACTTTAAAAATAGCTTTTACAGGGCCGGCCTGGTGGCGCATGGGAGAGTGCGCCGCTTGGGAGCGCGGAGGCGCTCCCGCTGAGGGTTCGGATCCTATATGGAGACCAGTTCCCGCTCACTGGCTGAGCGCAGTGCGGGCGCAACACCGAGGGTTGCGATCCCGTTGCCAGTCCCGGTACAGGCACGACACCGAGGGTTGCGATCCCGTTGCCGGTCCCCAGTATGGGCGCGACACTGAGGGTTGCGATCCCGTTACCGGTCAGTAAAAAAGACAAAAAGGAAAAAAAAATTGCTTTTACAGAAAGGAAAAGGCTTGGAAAACCTATTCGATGAAATAATAATGGAAAACTTCCCAGGTATAGGGATAGACACAGACCTTCAGATCTAGGAGGCTCAAAGATCCCCAAACAGATTCAACCCAAAAAGATCCCCTCCAAGACACATTATAGTCAAACTGGCAAAGGTCAAAGACAAAAAAAGAATCCTAAAAGAAGCAAGAGAAAAGTGTCAAGTCACCTTTAAGGGAACCCCTAAGCAGACTTCTCAACAGAAACTCTACAGGCCAGAAGAAAATGGGATGATATATTGAAAATACTAAAAGAAAAAAAACTGCCAGCCAAGAATACTATACCCAGCAAGGCCATCCTTCAGAAATGAGGGGGGAAAGTATATTTTCCAGACAAACAAAAACTGTGGGAGTTCACTACCACATGACTAGCCCTACAAAAAATCCTCAAAGAAGTCCTGCACCTGGAATCCAAAAAACAATAATCGCTACCATGAATACACAAGAAAGAACAAAACCCACTGGTAGAACAAAAATGCACATGAGGAAGATAAACTAAACCTTACACCACAAAAAACTATAATGACGGGCTGGCCCGTGGCTCACTCGGTAGAGTGCGGTGCTGATAACACCAAGGCCATGGGTTC
>NW_007727900.1:158520-185649 GCF_000696425.1 Galeopterus variegatus
TTCAAAACATATTAAGACTTGTTTTATGGCCAAAAATAAAATTTTTATAAAAAGCATCTAATACAGTATTAGGTACAAACACATTGTCTTAAAATTTGAATTAATGAATTGACCGTGAAAATAAATAAATAAAAATAAGTGAATGAGAGAAAAATGAAATCTTCAAATGAAAAACATGTAATTTAAAAAACATCACCCAAGAGACTTCAGTGTGTCTCAGTCATTACTGTGCTTCCCTTTCTCAGTCATTGATGGAGTTTGGATGTGTTGTCCCCTCCAAAACTCATGTGGAAATTTGATCTCCAATGTGGCAGTGTTGGAAACTGATTGAATCATGGGGGCAGATCCCTCATGAATGGACTAATGCTCTCCCTGGGGGAGGAATCGCTCTGTTAGTTCCCACGAGAGCTGACTGTTTAAAGGAACCTGGCACCTCCTCTCTCTCTCTCTCTTTTGCTTCACCTTGCCATGTGATTTGCTTGTACCCACTGGCTCCCTGCCACTTTCCACCATGAGTAGAGGCAGCCTGAGGCCCATGCTAGATGCAGCTGTCCCAGAATTGTAAGCCAAATAAACCTCTGTTCTTTATAAAATAAATAAATAAATAAATAAATAAAAATAGCTTTTACTGTGCAGTGCAAAAGCCTGAACATAAGGAGTAAGACTTTAGCCCCACACAACAGTGCCCACACCAGTATCTGCAGTGCCATAGTTCAGGGAAGTCATGGGGAAACGCAGTTCACCCACAAGCCAAATAGCTTTTACTGTGCAGTGCAAAAGCCTGAACATAAGGAGTAAGACTTTAGCCCCACACAACAGTGCCCACGCCAGTATCTGCAGTGCCATAGTTCAGGGAAGTCATGGGGAAACGCAGTTCACCCACAAGCCACGGACCTCCATGCCTAGTAGTTGCTGTGACCTCTTCTGCAAAACGCAGGTATTGATATAAGGTTGAACTGTATGAGATCACATATTGGCAATTTCACATGGTCTAGGCTAGGTGAAGGTTAATGAGCTACCCTGCATATAAAGTAGTGTGTATAGTGCCTTAGACATATTAAGCACTGAATTAATGGAATTCTTATTATTGTTATTTTCACCTTTACATACTTCTTTTGCCAGACGTTCTAATCATAGTGAAATAATCTAATTTGGTTTTGACCTCTTTATTCCCTCTCATCCTGTTGTGGAGATTAACACAAACAACAAAGTGTCTAAAGAGTGGACCAATGATGAAAGCGGCAAAGGGACAGGACAGTTGGCCTGCACTTTTACCTGGTGTCAATTGGTGTCACCTGGTACTACCTGATCTTACCTGGGTGATGGAGAAGGTCATGAGGAGGGGTATGTTGCTGGCTGCTCCTTACCCCAGGCTGTTTCTTGCCCCCAGGTACACGGTGCTCCGCCTAATGATTCGGCAGAGGCTGGAGGAAATAGCTGAGACCCCTGCAACAATCTGAGCCACCGGAACGAGGGGATCCAGGCACCGCAGGAGCTGCCGTTGACCAACAGGAAGCTGTGCACTTTCTTTCCTTGGAAGTGTTTACATGCAAACCTCTCTGGCTGTGGACAAGCAGTCATCTGCTGCCTGCAGCAGGGTGAAGAAACCAGCAGACAGCTCCCCGCCCCTGGATCCCTGCTCTCCTTTCTTTCACTCCAAGGACTTCTGATTTTTGTTATAAGGAGGACCCAAAATGTGTGTGTGTGTGTGTGTGTAAGTGTGTGTGCACGCACATGGTATGTGTCCATGTGCCTCTCTGATACTTTCACATGCAATTAAATTCTAAGCAGCCAGCATAAGTGCTGTGAGGCTGGTGGATATGCTGCTCGTGGGCAGGAAAACCAGAAGAGTCACTGATCTGAGGGGTTTTAGGCTGAAGAAAAGATTTTTCCCCTCAAATGCCAGGGAGCAGCCACACATATCTGCCCATGTTTAGAAGGGAAAGGGGATCCCTCAAGCTCATCATTTGGGGGATTGCTGTGTTAGAGATTCTCCCTGTATGCCTAGAAGCAACGGTGATTGTGACATCCTCAGAAACTAACAAAATAACAGCCCCATCCCCTTGGGACAAGTCTGATGGAAAGAAAAAGATAAACCACCAGTGGGGCAGATGCAATAAGCCCACGAGTTTTTACACTGGAAACTTTGATCATCTTAAGTAACAAAGATGAATATGATGTTCTTTGTGGATTCCTGTAAAGAATGAATTCAGCCTCTGGCCCCACCTCCATGGCCACCTCTAGGAGACAGGAGAAGAAGCCGTGTGTTTCTCTTTGTGCATCAAGCTGTCGACCCATCTTTCTGGTGCTTCCTTGAGTTGAAGGAAAGATCTCACGAAACAAAGATCTCATTGGTGCACACGTGGAGCTGACTGGCTAGTGTGGCAAGGACCTGGCTTGCTCTGGGATGGTGGCCAGGAGGTTTCCAAGTCCCCTCCTTAGGGCTGAAGGGAAATGTTGGAAGTTACCTGCAGAAATGACAGGTGCCTTCGAGCCCAGCCTCTCTTCACATCATCAAGGGTCTTCCTGCACTCAGAGCATAGGCTGTGTGTTTGAAGTCAAAGCTTTATTTTTTTCCATCCTCTGGATTTGTGCAGGTTGCCCTTACCCTGTGCATGGAGGTGGACTTCAAGAATGAGGATTTGTCCTGCTACTGACAGTGTGAACTCAGGGAAGCTCTCTAGGCTGTTCTGTGAAGGTGCATCAGGAGGACAGAGCTTCTCTCAGCTTTTCTGAGTATCCACCAGGTGATCTTTAGGGCCAACCCCAATGGGGGAATGGAGCAGGGACAGTCTATCCCCTGTGACCCCCATTGGAAAGATTGCCAGACAGCTGGACACCAGTGCACTGATCCACATTGAGGAGGGACAGATGGATGCTTGATGAGGATATCAACCAAGCAAGCCCAGGAACTCCTAACAGCAGGTGTCTCTGAGCCTTGTTGGGGTGGGGCGCCCCCATCTCTTCTCCACCTCCTCTTCAAGGAAGGTTTGCAGAGCTGGGCAGTCGAGGGAGAGAGAACCTCTGGTCAGTGCCTCCAAAGGAAGGTGGATCTTTGCAGCAGAGCCATTCCTGCCCTGGGCACCTCCTGCCCTCCTGTACCTGTGGCCTTCTCCACAGCTTCCTGCGAGACTCACAGCTGTAGTCTCTTGTGGACTTTTGAAAAGCGTGCTGCCACCAAGTCTTTTAGTGAACCTATCTCCTCCATGGGGACAGCACCACCAGCCCCGTGGAGTGTGTAACGAGACTCACAGCTGTAGTCTCTTGTGGACTTTTGAAAAGCGTGCTGCCACCGAGTCTTTTAGTGAACCTATCTCCTCCATGGGGACAGCACCACCAGCCCCGTGGAGTGTGTAATGGAAACCCGGAGGGCTTAGTCTCATTCGTACACCGCAGTGGGCCTCTGCAAAATGCACAGAATTAGGGGGAGAAAATGGGGTGAGGGCGAGGCAAAGCTTCCTTTTTTACAGATGGGAAAGAGCCGTTTTGTGATTGCAAGCTTACCTCCAGAGTTTCGTATTTAAGAAAATAATTTGGAGAACTTCTCTTCTAGTTATTTTTATCTTGAATGTTCAGAGCACTTGTGGGTCCCAATAATTCTCCTTGGGTTGAGGGGAAGAGTTTCCACAAAGCAAATTACTAACTACTAATTCTTGTTGGACAGATATTTTGGGTTTATAAAACTTCTCTTTAACTTGCACTAGCACTACGATAGTGTTAAATATGGAAATGTTGCAAAATGGCCAGTTTGCCAGATCACTTTTCCAGAAAGTGATCCTAAGGTAGACTTGGCTGTTTAAAGATTGGGGGGTGGGGAGGGTTGGGGGTGGAAGTGAGGGGAAATCATGTTTTATACAACACATTTTCGTTTAATGCAGGCTTCACTTTCCCATTTAGGCCCACCCCGTTTAGAGATCATTTCTTACGTCCTGATAGCTGGATCAGGAATTTTGGAAAGATTCTTTGAAATAGCAGCGGCTGAAATAGGGACACTTCACCACCATGTGGACCACATTTTCTCACTGGTATCACATGGCCTTGCAGCTTTGAACGCCTCAGCCGATTTGTGTGGGTTTATGTAATTGTGTGCAATGAACCTGAAATCATGTGAAGAATGAATGGCCAATTTAAAGGGGTTTTTTGGTTTGTTTGTTGTTTTTTTTTCCAACTTGTGAAAAGCAGTTTAGCTGCATCTGTTTTTTTTTACCCCCAGGGGCTTATGTTACAAGGTGATCAAGTGAAGGAAAAACCTGAGCCCATCTGGCTGGGATGGTAGAATTAAGCACAAGGTCACATTCTCAGTGACCTCGTTAGTGGGAGTGTGATGACTTAAATGGGGGTGGGGGGGTGGGAGCTGGTTACGACTGGGAGGGGCTGAAAAGCACAAATGATGGGCTTGCCCGTGCATGTTGGTGAGGAGTGTGCACATTGTTTCCAGGCGGGATGGACTCCAACTTTAAGTAGAGGTTGAGGCGAGAGGATCTTAAAAGCTTAGCCACCAATCCTGGAGAAAAATGCTGAGGCCTGGTCTAGGGGAGGATTAGGTCTAAGACATGCTAATGCTTCAAGGAGAAATATTTTCACCCTTCTCTCCTCCCTACCAAAAAGAAAACAATACTGTCTCTCCTAGAAACCTCCAGATAAAGACATTTTATCATATCAGTGGTATAATAATGACCCCCAAAAATCTGTTCTCCATGCAGAAACATTTTGGGTGAGAATTCTTTTCTATAGAGTTGGGTGGTTATTGCAGAGTGTCAGGAGGGTGGAAGGATAACGGGCCACAGAAAGACAGGAAGCTCTCTTAAGAAAAGAGAAGCTCTCTGTAAAACAAGAACAAAACCACATTTTATTTCACAGCTCTGTAACAAGGAGAACGTGTGTCCTAGATACCTCTCCAGGAGAGAACTTCCTGTGTGAACAAGGGATTTTCAGTGTCCATGGTGGCCAAATCATGATATGGGGAATAAGATAGGAGACAGGAGATAGAGTGAGCGTCCCTGATACAGCAGCATGGATTTTTGAGTTTCTACTAAAATTATTTCATGCAAAGTCTTGCTTGAGTCAGATGAGATGAAATATGATCTCCTAGAATGGTAGAATAAAAATGAATGTGGCACCTCTTTTCTCTGACGTAATCGAAAGCTTTACCCTGTCATGGGAAGTTAAAGTACCCACCACCTCCATGTTTTAACTGAGCACAAGAGATGCGCAAGCTGTGAAGGGAAAGCCTCAGTTTACCCTTGGGGTCTTCCCAGCCGATCGCAGACCTGTTTCCAGGCTGATGGTTTCTGGTGTGTAATTACTAGTGTTTCTTAAGGGTTTTTCACTTGTTGTAGCTTTTGTGAGATATTCTCTTCTTAATCATAACTTGTCTTTCAGTTATGGTACATGACCTGGTTCAATGTTTGGTTCTGAAATTATAAACTGATGTGTTTAGGCATCTTAACATAATTTGACAAGGCCTCCATACAGAGCTGTACATTTTTGTAACATTTTGATATGTTTCAATGCACATGACTTAGATCTTATTAAAATAAAGCACTTTTCAAAGAGAAGTCCCGTTGTGGATGGGTACATGTGTGTCCGCTGAGTGTGAGAGGGGGTTGTAAGGTTGGGGACAGGAATGTGAAGGCCACTCAGGAGATAAGTTAATTTCTTCCCCCAGAATTTATGGTTTGAAGGGCCTCGGACCTGGCTGTGATGTTCCAAATAGGAAGTGAAATGAGACTGTCCCCCTATGGGTGTTGAGTTGAGACCCCAGGGGAGCCAGGTGTTGTGGTGGTTAGAGCTGGATCAGTGACCTCACTCCACTCCTGGCTCATTCAGACCCTGGGACCAACTCAGTGAACCTGTTCCTAGGACTTGGTTTCCTCACCTGTAAAATGGCCCAGCCACTCTGCAGGGGTGTAGGAACCTGGGCTTGCCTCTGCTGAAGGCAGCCCCCCAGAGGTCCCCAAGTGTATGACTTTCAGACTGGGACTCAATTTCTACCCTATGGTGCAGGGAAGGCATGATGGTTAATTTTATGTGTCAACTTGGGTAGGCCATGGTGCCCAGATACTAGGTCAAACACTAGTCTAGATGTTGCTGTGAAGGTATTTTTTAGATGAGATTAACATTTAAATCAGTAGATGATGATGATGATGATGATTTTGTTGGCTGGCTAGTACAAGTATCCAAGCCCTTGACCTTGGTGTTATATACGACTATGCTCTAACCAACTGAGCTAACTGTCCAGCCCTTAAATCAGTAGATTTTGAGTAGATTCGTGGCTGGCTAGTACAAGTATCCAAGCCCTTGACCTTGGTGTTATATACCACTATGCTCTAACCAACTGAGCTAACTGTCCAGCCCTTAAATCAGTAGATTTTGAGTAGATTGCCCTCCCTAATGTGGGTGGGCCTTATCCAGTCAGTTGAAGGCCTTAAAAGAAAAGACTAAGGAAGAGATTCTGTCTCCAGTCTGCCTCTAGACTCAAATTGCAACATCAATCATGTGAGCCAACTCCTTAACACACACACACACACAGACACACACACACACACACACACACATCCTATTGGTTCTGTTTCTGTTTCTCTGAAGAACCCTAATACAGAGGGTAGTGTGATTGGTTCATAAAGTTTGAATAGGTGATTAACAACCGTCTTCCTAGGAAACCTGGCCTGACCATGGAGCATAAATAATGACCATCATAATTTGGCCTCTAGAAAAAGGTAACAACCAAGACAGAGAATCAAGAAAGAGAGAGGGAAAAGTCTGCATAAAACACTGTTCCCTTTGATTGTTCCTTTGGTTTCCTACCTTTAGAATTTTTAGTCCAAGTGATAGCTTTTCAGTTTCTTTTCAGTTTCTAAGTTGGGTGGAATAGATGAGCAGGAAGTTAACCCTTCCAAGGCAGTGAGACTTTCCTACTGCACATTATGTGGATGGAGATGATATACACAAAAGACAAATGGTCTGTTTGGGGTCTCTCACCAAAACCCCAAATCAGAGAGTAAGCCTCATAGATGTTAGAGTGCCTAAAATCACCCAATAAATACTAACTGCCTTCTACTAAGGGAGCTGAGAGTTCTTGGCTTGCTTTATGGAAACATTTTATGAAATAATTTGGTGTTATCTATTTTAGGTAGTTGAGTTACTACTGAATGGAATTTGTTGAAGTACAAGATTTTATTGTGAAGTTTTGAATACATTTGAATAGGTTGCTGGAACACTTAGATGCAAGCAAACTCTACTGTACTGAAAATTGAACTTGGGTAAAATTGACATTGCTATTATTTTAAAACCATGCAAAATAAAAACTATGACTTATGATTTAAGTTAAGTATATAAGTTGTATAAGTATGTAAGTTGACTTTATATAAATAAATAATTTATATACTTTATAATTTTAGAAGTTTTTGAAACTGTAGGCCCTTTGGTAGGAACCATAAGTCCCAGTTTGCTCAGGACGGTTACAGTTTATGTCTATTCTTCTGGTGTAATTATTAACAGCACCCCCTTTTACTCTCAAAAAGTCCCAATGTGGATGATAAATGTGACCACCCTATGCACTGGGCAAAGAGCAGCTTCTCATAATTTTAATGAGAGATTTTGAAGAAGTAGCCATAAGTTGGAATTTAAATGTTAAGTTTAAACTTTAGGATAGAACTGAAATCTAAACACCTGTTTTGTTAAAATGCAAAATATAATATGGATACTTTACATATCAATGTTTTGCTAAGCCTGCTTTAAATTATGTTAGAGCAAGATATATTTTTCTTAGTAGAGTTTTAAAATTGGACACATTAACATTAACTCATGACTCTGGTGGGGGTGGATCGTATTTATTTTTAATTTAAAAACATTTTTATTTATTTTTGCAGCTTTATTGAGGTATATTTAACACATAAAACTGCATATATTCAAGATGTCCAACCTGATGATTTGATATACATATACATTGTGAAATGATCACCAAATTACATTCATGAACACATTGATCACCATACATAGTTACCATTTTGTGTGTGTATATGGTAAGGACACTTAGGATCTACTTACTTAGCAAATTTCAAGTAAACAACACAGTATTATTAACTATAGTCACCACGATGTACATTAGAGCCCCAGAACTTTTTCATCTTATAACTGAAATTTCGTGCCCTAATTTTTTGGATAGGACCAAAAGCACAGGCAACAAAAGCAAAAACAAACAAGTGGGGCCCCATCAGACACAAAGCTTCTGCACAGCAAAGGAAACAAGACAACCTATGCAATGGGAGGCAATATCTGCAAACCACATATCTGAAGGGGGTTAATATCAAAAACAAACAAGGAGCTCATACAACTCCATAACTCACGGCTTTGAATGCCCCCTGCTAGTCACCAAGTCCATCTAAACTGCCCCTTGTGCCACCTGCCCATGCCTGCAGAGCCATGTATAGGGCCAGCAGCACCCACAGTTGGGTATTTCACGATATCCTCCACTGAGAAAACCCTGGGCTCCTGGAGGTAGCCAAGTGCTGGGGCAGAAGGCGCATTACAGCATGGGTCCATCTTGCTAATGGAAAGTAGTTATGTCTCAGAGATGTCTGGGTGTGACTTTGGAAACAAACTGCTCATAAGAACTCCCATGTTCAGTGAATATTGAATGTCTGGGGCTATAAAAAGCCTTGAAGCCAAAACGATCCCAAGGAAAGATCACTGATCAATGTATTGTTCAATGTAAGTTGTTAAAATTCCTTAACCAAATTTTGTCTATAACACAAGTTGACTCAAAAATCAATTCAAGTAATTTAGCCAAAAGCACTTGAGCTAACTAAACAAAAAAGAACAAACTACAATATCTACAACCCATTGAAAGAAACCAACAAGTAAAAGCTGAATTAAAACTGGTCATAATGGGGGCTGGTTGGTTAGTTCAGTTGGTTAGAGCACGGTGCTGATAACACCAAGGTCCAGGGTTCAATCCCTGTACCAGCCAGCTGCCAAAACAAAAACGAAGAAAAAAAGGTCATAATAATCTAGAAATAAATTACTATAAATACTAAATGAATGTTGCTAGGTTGCTAGAACAATGAGAATATATAAAAATGTATCATATTTCTATGTATTTCTGAGTATCTAATCTAATAAAAGTCTTAAAAATAAAATTAAAAAATTGAAAGATATACCTCATTTAAGGATGGGAAATTTATCAGCTCTCTCCAAATTGATCTACAAATCTATTTTTCCAATAAAAAGCCAAGTAGTTTTTTTTCTTGCTTTCTTTCTTTTGTGATAATGGTATAGGTAAAATAAAAACCATAAACATGAATATTATTCAGCCACTGAAAGTGTAATTATAAAGTTTATGTAGAGACACGGAAAATACTATTCTGTAAAGTGAATAAAATAGAATGCTCAATATGATTGCAGATCTAAAAACTTATGAAAAATGTGCCTTGGTGTGGGTGGGATTACATTTTCTTCAAGCTTCTAATATGTTGGCTTTTAAATTAAAATTTCCTGCTTAGCAAGTCCAAAACTATCAAGGATCCAAAAACATGTACACATACACAACACACAAGAAAACAAAAAAAACCATGGCCGGAAGAATAAAGCCAGCCAGGCCCTGGTCTCCCTGCTGGAGTCAGTTTTTCTAAGCACTCAACTTCAGAATTTCTATTGTAATACAAGGCCAACCATGCAATTGAAATGCAGTTCCCATGTTCCAAAGTCATATATGTATATATGCACGTAATGTATGTACACATGTATGTAATACACACACAGACACAAACAAGATGGAAGGATCACATCAGTAGTTTTCTAGGGCCTTTGAGAAAACCAGCCACTCTACCATCTTGAGTACACAGGAACCTGAGGATGGAGTCCTCATGTGAGAAACTGGGAAATTCCCTGTGTTTACGCTCAGTCACCCTGGACACAAATCCACTTTCAAATTGTACTCACAACACTTCTTTCAGAAATTGGATGAGCAAAAGCTTTCAAAAGGAGAAAAAAAATACGTATCATGAATTCTGGAAACCCATGGTTAGCCAGAATATGCTGTCAGCCTGTTCTACTTTTAGTTTCTTACGTTCTGAAGTTCTCTTTTTTAAGACTTGGGTACCAGATGCAATGCCTGATTGGCTAACCAAGACCTTTGTACAGTGTCTTCTGGATAAATGTGTGCTTTGCCCCACCTGGGCACACATGACACTCCCTGCTCCCCCATCCCACCCCATGCACCCAAGGCCTGGGCCAGGAGCTCAGGAACGGCTCTGACCTATGTTCCCCCAAATCTGGGAACAGTGGCAATGAGGATTATTTCTGGGCCAACTAAGATAATTACCAAATAAACTTAATTTAAAAATAATTAACTCAGGTGTCTACCAGTACCCTCTAGGGATATGCATACTAAGCCAACAATAAACAACCTTAAAATAACCCAAGTGACTCTAAGTGATCTTGAAATGCCCTTAGAATCCCCCCATCCTAAAAAAAAAAAAACAACCCTAAAGGATCCTGAAGATCCTTATTAAGAGAGGAAAAAACACAAATTGTTTCTTCCGTTCTCTCATACAACAGGCAACACAGAAGACAGACTTCTATGACCAAATGTGTGGAGATTTCACCCACCAGCAAGCAAGCAACCAATTCTGCAGCGGACACCAGCTGAGTATCCTCTAATTCAAATCTATTCTGACACAATCTACCTGGAGATACTACCAGACCCCACAGGTTAAGGGCTCAGTCCCTGAGACTGCCCCCACTTCAGATGCTAGTTATAAGTCCAGGTCCCTGGAACTTCTGACCAAGCAGCTGTAAACTGGGGTTCCACAACCCCCTCCTCGGGTTCGATTTGCTAGAGAGGCTCACAAACACATACTTACGTTTACCCACTTATTATAAAGGATATTATAAAGGATGCGGAAGAAGTGATGCGTTGAGCATGGGGAAGGGTTGAGCGGTTTCCCTGGGTGCCACTCTCCTGGAACCTCCACGCATTTGGCTTTCCAGAAGCTTTCTGAACCCGGTCCTTTTGGGTTTTTGTGGAGGCTTCATTACATAGGCTTGATTGACTAAATCATTGGCCACTGGTGATCAACTTAACCTTCAGCCCCTCTCCCCTCCCCAGAAGTTGGGACAAGAACTGAAAGTCCCAACCCTCTAATCATAAAGTTGGTCCCCCTGGCAACCAGTCCAAGCTACCTAGGGGCTGCCAGCCATCAGCCAACTCATTAGCATACAAAAAGACACTCATCACTTTGGAGATTCTAGAGGATTTTAGGGGTTGTATGCCAGGAGACCAGATGAAAACCAAATACATATTTTCACAATATCACACTTGTAAACCCCATAAAAGTGGTTTTGACCTTTATTGGGCATCAGAATCACCCAGGGGCTTGTTAAAATGCAGATTGCTGGGCCCCACCACCAGAATTCCTGAATCAGCTCGATGGTTGGGCCGAGAATTTCCATCTCTAACAAAGTTCTCAGGTGATGCTGATGTTTCTGGTCCACACAGGAGGTACTGTTCTTAATGAGTCTAAGGTGTACACTGCAATCACCTGGGGAGTTTCTGAAAACACTGATGTCTGTATTCCATACTAAGATTCTGATCGAATTCTTCTGGGTGTGGCTCTGGCAGGAGGATTTTTAACACTGCCCCCTCTCGCATTTTGTGTGCACTGAGTTTGAGAACCACTTCACCAAACAATCCTAAAAGATTCTAAATGAATCCAGATAACCCTAAACAATGAAACGTGATCCCATGTATAACATTTAAACATGAAAAACAATTATAAGGACAATCAAAGTGATCCTAAGATTTTTAAATGTTATTAATCAATTCTAAATGATCCTGAAAACCCTAAAAGATCCTAAATGACTTAGTCACCATAAACTCTTTAAAAAATGTAAAATACCATAACAAAAAGACCCTAAATAACCTTAATGAAGTCAAGATATAATAAAAAGGTCTAAATGATACCAAATGCTAAATGACCCTGTATGGTCCTAACCAATTATAAAACCTAAAATGTTTTATTTTTACTTTTTTTTGGTTCTATTTAAAACCTAAAAAGTTTAAAACCTAAATCCTTAACAACAGTAATAAACCTAAATGATCCCAAACGAATTTCAGAAATCATATACAATAGTAAAAGATCCTAAATAGCCATAAAATATCCTAAATGGCTTTTAACAACTCCAGAGGTCCCTAAACCTTCAATGAACCAACTGTAAACATAAAGAATCCAGATGATATTCAGTGACCCTAAATGGCCTTAACTTAAAAAAAAAAAAAGTTCCCAAGCCCTTATCCAGCCTACCTAGATCTAACTGGTCTAGCCCAGGCTCCCCACTGGGACCCCATTGCCTTCATCCTCCTGGACAGTCCCTGGGCTTCAGCTGCTCTGGCCTTGCTGTCCTTCAGACATGCCAGACCTCTCTTGCTTTCTGGGGCTTGCACTTACCACTCTCTCTTTCTGGAATACTCTCCCTCAGCTCCTTTTAATTTAGGTCTCAGCCCAGCTCTTGCTTCCTAGCAAGACCTTCTCTGAGCACCTCAGTCAGCTGCCCACCTGCCAGTTACCCTCTGATTCCATTTTCTTCATAGTACTTTTCACTGTTTGAATATATTTGTTGGTTTATGTATCTCCTCCAATAGAACCTAAACTCTGTGAGGGTATCCCCAACACCTAGAACAGTCTGGCCCTTGGTAGGTGCTTTGATAATATCTGTGTACTGAACAAATGAATATCCAGATGTACCCTAAACACAAAGACCTCAAAATGCCAAGTCCGCCAATGTTAACAACCTCAAAGTCCTGACCTAAATTTCCTAACAATTGTAATCCCTCCTAAAATGAACTTGGATCATCCAAAAAACAACTTTAAATGCTAAATGATCTTCCATAACTGTAAGTGGTACCAAGTGATATAAGCCACCCTTAAAAAGTTCTTACAATAAAAAAAAACCCCTAAACATTAAGTCTCTAAAAGACCTTCACTATTTTTGAACCTTAAGCAATCTTAACTCTAAATGCATGATGAACGGGCCATAAACCACTTGAAATCCTAAATCCTTGGCAATCTTAAACTATCCAAAAATGACCTAAGACTTTAATCTTAGAGATCTTGAAGAGGTATAAATTACTCAAAACAACTTTAAATGCTAAATGATCTTCCATAACTGTAAGTGGTACCAAGTGATATAAGCCACCCTTAAAAAGTTCTTACAATCAAAAAAAAACCCCTAAATATTAAGTCTCTAAAAGACCTTCACTATTTTTGAACCTTAAGCAATCTTAACTCTAAATGCATAAAATATACTGAATGAATAAAATGACCCTAATTCAAAGGACTCTAAAGAACCGAATCATTTAAATGACTTTATGGCTAATGTGTCTAACAACCCTAAAGTCCTGATACCTGGAAATGATCTCAATTGACCCTAAACAATCCTACAACAGAGCTTCTAAAACTTGTATATGCAGAAAAATTCTTGAGAGGATCATGTTAAAATGCAGACTCAGATACAGCAGATCTGCCTTTCTATCAAACTCTCAGGGGATGCGGATGTTGCCGGACCACAGACCACACTTCGAATAGCAAAGCTAGACGCTATATAAACCTGAACGACCCCAAAGGATCCTAAGACAACTAGGACTACCCTAAACTCTAAAACTTCTGAAAAACGCTAAACAACTCTAAACATCCTAAAGTTTCTTAAATGATATTCAAAACCCTAAGCCCAAAATTATGCCACATAACCTTAAACTAAGCCAAACAACTCTAAATGACCCTAAGGATCCCATTAGATGCTGAAAGCTCTTAAATTTTATGCCTCCCTAAAGGGCCCTTAAAATTCAAATTTACTTTAAATGATTCGAAACTCCAACAGTCCAAAAGAACCTGAAATATCCAAGATATCCTAAATGCACCTAGAATGTCCAAAATACCCTAAACAATTCTAATTGATTCAAAATTCCCCTAAACCCCAAATGACCTTAAATAGTTTCAAAGAAGACTCAGTCCCAGCCTCAAGGACATTAATGCTGACAACTCCAGTAACCTTGACGTTAATGACTCAACAATCCTAAGCCTTAACAGGCAGTGGAGCAGACGTCTTGTCAGTGACCTGTCCTGACCCTGATTACCCTATGCCCCAACGACTCAACATGTATTCCCCAAAGAGCAGAGCTCTGTTTATATACCTTGACTTTAACCCTGATTCAAGGACCCTATTGATACTGAATAGGAGGACCCCGAATTCCAAATGACAGTGGATCAATGTATGGTTGACCCATACTTCCCTGACACTGTCAACCCTAAAGCCTAATTACCATAAACTAATGACCCTGAAATCTAAACCTTATAAAGGAGATTGGAGAAAACTCACATACAAGGGCCAGCCTGTGGCTCACTTGGGAGAGTGCGGTGCTGATAACACCAAGGCCGCGGGTTCGGATCCCATATAGGGATGACTGGTGGTTTCACTGGGTGAGCGTGGTGCTGATAACACCAAGGCCGCGGGTTCGGATCCCATATAGGGATGACTGGTGGTTTCACTGGGTGAGCGTGGTGCTGATAACACCAAGGCCGCGGGTTCGGATCCCATATAGGGATGACTGGTGGTTTCACTGGGTGAGCGTGGTGCTGATAACACCAAGGCCGCGGGTTCGGATCCCATATAGGGATGACTGGTGGTTTCACTGGGTGAGCGTGGTGCTGATAACACCAAGTCAAGGGTTAAGATCCCCTTACCGGTCATCCTAAAAAAAAAAAAAAAAGAAAAAAAAGAAAACTCACATACACCCTGACCAGAATCCTAACCCTACATCCCTCCTCTTCATGATTGGGTGCCTCCACCCTAATAATCCTAATGACATAAAAACAGTGATAGAGATTACTGTGAGGCTTTCCTAGACCTAAATGTGACCCAGACTCTGATCCCGAGGGTGCTAAACCCTAATCTTAAACCCTAAACCCTGAACGATGATAAAACCATACTAAGACAGCTCAAATGTTCCACTGCCTCAAATACTCCTGACGAACACCATAAAACTTCACCATGACATTCCCCACCCTAAGCCACATGCGCACCTGAGGACTACCACCTGAGGACCTTATTACAAAATAAGACAAGTGACACTTTTTAGAAATTCATTCCACTTCTGAACTGGGATCCAAAAATCCATCTAAGGCTCACAAGCCATGTTTTTCTCAATTTAATCATGGAACTTCATCCTGAATTGAGATGAAAATAATGCAAATTTTAGCCTTTAAGAGACTACATTTAAGCTACCCTTACAGTCATGAAGTTGCTCTTCAGGCCAGTATGACATTCAGTATGTTGAGGAAGAGGGAGTGGGGGGGAATCCCAGGAACAGCCTCTTAAAGGACAAGCCAGCCACAAGAATTCATACAGGATACTGTAAATAAACCCTAATGAGTGATAATCACTTAAGCTGCTTTATCCTCCCAAGGAAGAGACTCCAAAAATGCATCCTCCAGAAAATTCAAGAACCATAATACTGTCTTTCTCAGTGGACATATTGAAAGATACTATTTTGTTTTCAATGAACTGTATAAATGAGATTCAAGTCCTGGTAATAAAGATTGGTCTCATAGTGTGTTATAATTTCTTTATTCAGAATTTGTAGAGAAAGAACATTAAATCTGCAGACCAATCACAAAATCAATTCCACTAACTGAAAGAAGATGCCAAGACATAATGCTATGAGGAGATAGTTGGTAAAATATACATACAGAATGATACTATTTATGTATCACATACACACAAAAGATAGTCCATATATAAATGTATGGAAAAAGACCAGAAGAATATAATTGTTAAAGGTTATTTTGAGACTAGGATGGAGGCTGGGGGTGTTGGCTTTATCTGTGATGGCTTAACTTTTTTCAAAAGACAGTTTCTCTTTTCTTCAATGACATGCATGCACTTGGTTTAAAAAGCTCTCCCAGCTCCCCCTTGCTCCCCACACCTTAACTCCCATTCCTCCCCACGGCTTTCGACCCTTCTGCTGATTTCTTTGGAGTTTGCCACTTCATCTCTAAGAAGCATATTGCTGTTGCTCTTTCTGATTTGCTAATGTGGGTCCTGATCTTTCTCTCCCTCCGTCCCCACTTCTGAGCCTCTATCCTGCCGGTCATAATGTTTGGTTAGGTCCATGTCCAGCCTGTGCATTAGATGATTATATAAAAATGCTTGGTAAAGCTGAAGTATGTTCTGTATGGTGCTTATTTTTCCTTTTTTTAAGCACAATTTTTTATTTCCCCTGAAGTTAAAAATTGCCTTTTTGTTTGCTTTGTTTTTTAATGTATTTTTCATGAATTCAGCTTCAGATTTGTTCCAAATCTCTAAAACTTTCATATGTTCAGTCTCTCCCAGATGCTATCAATTTTATCTTCTTGGAAGCCTGTCTACTGGGGGTTACTTTCTGGGCCTGGTGCATGGTTGTCAGCAGGAGTCTTTCTTCATCATCTCCTGGGCTGTCTCTCTCTTTCCCCATCTCCATTTTTATCTGCATCTCTATTTCCTCTTTTCTGCAAACCATATCTTCTTTTGGAGCTATTCCCTACCACTAGCAGGATTGCAAATTCTGACTTCTGTGGCAATTGCTGCCCTGTGGGAATGTAAGCCCATAGGATTCGGGAACTTCTGATTTTTCAAGAAAATCCAGAAATCCGGATTGTTATCTGAAGCTCCGATATTTATTTTATTTTTATTTTTTAAAATTTTTTTTCCTTAATTTTATTTTGTCGATATACAATGAGGTTGATTATTGTGGCCCATTACTGAAACCCCCCTCCCTCCTCCCTCTCCCCCCTCCCACCCAACACTGTCCTTTCTGTTTGCTTGTCGTATCAAGCTCCGATTTTTAAAACACTATGCCAGACAGAAAAGGACGAACACCTGGATTGGCTCGTTGGCTGCACTTTGGTATCTCTACTCTAGTTCTCTTCTAACTAGTGTTAAATTGGCTTCCAGGCCATGCATAGAGGCTTGTGGTCTATAGTTCAAATTTATTAACTCTAGAAGTTGATACGTTTAGAAAACTATAGAAAAAAATCCATGTATTTCCCCACACAGAAGTAAATTGTGGGAGCTGCTGCACTCACAAGATTTGTTGAGTTACGAGGCAGGCATTAGCTATGGAACCTGGGGCTTGCCTCCTCCCCGGGATAAAGTTATGATTCATTCCATTGCTGCCATCTTCCCCCTGCTTCTCATCATTTCAGCCACATGGGTGAGGTGCCTGCCCTCGTCTGTTAGGGTACAACTCTCCCTTTGGTAGTGCACCCTGGATGCCCTGGAAGTGGGGAGCAGCAGAGCCTTCTCTCCTGAAGGCCCAGCAGGGGAGCGCCTCTCCTTCGGCCTTGCAGGTGTCTGGCTGCACCACAGGCCCATGTGGTCACTTTCCACACCCAGCTGTGCATCCCAGCACCTTCAAGCCATTGAAACCACAGCCTGGCTCAGGTCAGCTTTCCCAGCTCTGCCCTAGTTGGCCTGCTCCTCTGGACTGCCCAGAGCTAATACCCACCTCCTGCCCCATTCCGAGCTTCTGCTGAGACCTGTGTGAGAGCGGCCAGGAGGGCTGTTTGACTCAGGTTCAGATTCATGAAGGATCTTAAATGCTTGCTTTTGACATTATCACTAAACGAGATGCAATAGTGTTTTAGTTTGGGCTCCCCCAGAAGAAGATTCTGAGACCAGGATTTGAGAGCTAGTAGTTTATTTGGGTCTTGATTCCAGAAAACACTGGAAGTGCAGGTGGAGAAGTGCACTAGGGAAGGGAAGGAAGTGGATACAGGATTATCATCAACTAAGTCACCACTGTGTGCACCTGGAGCTCAATCCCACCGGAGGCCTCTGGGAGCCAGTGCAGAAGACTCTGCAGAGCTTTCGACCAAAGGGCAAAGGAGCCTGGCTCTTCCTGACTCTTCTTTGTCCCATCCATTCCTTGTTGTGTTTCCCACCTGTGGCTACAGTACCTCAAGTGCCACCTGCTTCCCAGGCCACTCCTATCACCAGTCCCCAGGTGACTGCTCTGCTTGGCTGCTTCCTCCTCCCTCTTCCTTATATTCTAACTGGAGGTGGCCCCAGTGCTGATTAGGTTGGGGACCTCTGTCTACTCCATCTAGTCCCCCAGTGGCTTCCAATTGCATTTAAACGAACTTAGAACTCCCACACAGGCTTCAAAACCCTCATGGCCAGCTCCTGCCCACCTCACACACCTGCCCTCCTGCTGCCTGCACCCACACCTGTCTGCCCACACCCTCCTCACGTGCTCACCCTGGGCCTTCCCAATGCACGGTTTTCTCACTCCCTGCAGTACCGTGGCAGGACTGCAGAGCTTTCGACCAAAGGGCAAAGGAGCCTGGCTCTTCCTGACTCTTCTTTGTCCCATCCATTCCTTGTTGTGTTTCCCACCTGTGGCTACAGTACCTCAAGTGCCACCTGCTTCCCAGGCCACTCCTATCACCAGTCCCCAGGTGACTGCTCTGCTTGGCTGCTTCCTCCTCCCTCTTCCTTATATTCTAACTGGAGGTGGCCCCAGTGCTGATTAGGTTGGGGAGCTCTGTCTACTCCATCTAGTCCCCCAGTGGCTTCCAATTGCATTTAAACGAACTTAGAACTCCCACACAGGCTTCAAAACCCTCATGGCCAGCTCCTGCCCACCTCACACACCTGCCCTCCTGCTGCCTGCACCCACACCTGTCTGCCCACACCCTCCTCACGTGCTCACCCTGGGCCTTCCCAATGCACGGTTTTCTCACTCCCTGCAGTACCGTGGCAGGAAGAGACACCCGATTTTGGCATGGCTAACTCATTCTCGTCCCTTCCCATTTTGCAGGTCTCAGCTTGAACGTCCACTTTGCAAAGAGGCCATCCTGACCGCCCTAGCTAATGTCTTCCTTTTTCAGTTACTCTTTTCATTATTTAAAAAAGATCTTTCCTGAGATAAAATCTACATATGATGAAATGCACGTATCTCAGGTGTCCAGTGTGAAGAGTTCTGACACGTATACACACCCGCGCGGCAATTCCCCGATCTGGATGGGACCTTTTCCCGGCCCTTCTTATGCCATTGCCTGCTCTCGTTGGCGTCACTTAGCTCTTACTCATCTGTGTTTGCTGTCTTCTCTGCAATGGAAACCCCCGGAAAACAGGCGTCCCTGTGTCCTGTCCACTGCTGTGCTCCTCATGTCCCAGGCGCCCCTCTTTCCCGCCTGTGTGAGCGTGTGGCCTGTGCCTTCCAACGCCGCAAGCTCACCCGGGCTCCGCGGGCTGAGGCGCTGCCCGCCCCGGGTGGACTGGGACTCAAGATGCGGGCGTCCCCGGGGTGAGGTACGGCGCCTGGTCCCTCGGCCTCCGCGACAGAGACCGTGTCAGGACCCGTTCCTCCGCCTCGTGCTCTGCTTCACCACGTCCACGGCCCGTCCCACCCAGTCACCATCTCAGAGAGTCACTATTCGCAGTAGAAAAGCCAACGTCATTCGCGTTACTTGGGGATGTCGAGTGACGCCCGCGCGTGCGCACTAGCGCTGGTGTGCGGGAGGGGCTCCTGTCGAACCCGATGTCTGTCGGGGCGGCCTCTGCGTCAGGTGGTCCCTGACGTCTTAAGGAAGGTTCTTAGAAATTGTCTCCGCGAGGGGTACCCGTGCAGGCAGCGGGCGAGGACGCCCCCTGGCGGTACCTTCTGTCTGTGACTCCGGGAGGGTGTCGCGGTCGTTGTCCCACGCGGGGTATAGCTGAGTGTGACGGCCAGGCTCGCCCGTCTCACGGGCAGCCCTGAGAAGGATTTGGGGGTAAAGAAGACAGGCCCAGCTTTCAACCTGGGTCAGCCAGATGGCTGATGAGAATACTGACAGCGAACGGCGCACGCATCGTTCCAGTCCTTCAGGTTGTGGGCGCGGCTGCGAGGCTGGCCTTGACCTCAGGGCGGGGGCTGTTAGGGCGCCCCCTGGTGGTCCTGACGCCGTGCAACTCCCACTTTTCCTCTTCTAGGAGGCCGCCCAAGTGGGGCGAGAAGAGTCTATAACTGCTATTTTGATGCAATTGAACACTTTAAATATGAAAAATAGTGACATTTTGACGTTGGTGTTCTTACTGGGTTTGTGTGTCATCACGTTACCACGTGATATCTTCCCTGAGCTCATTGGTTTGGGACATGAAGCGTTTGACACACATTCCTGATGAGTTTTGAGCTTTCTGAGCCAGACTTCCTCGGTTGGAATCCTGGTCCCCCTGCTGTGAGTCCTTGGATTACTCTCTGCCCACCGCCATTTCTTCATCTGTTTAATGGGTTAATATTGGTTCCCATCTCATGGGTCTGCTTCAGGGATTAAATGCCTTTAAAACATTTAGGAAATGGCCTTGGTGGAGACTACACAAGTGGCAGCAACTATTTTTTTTTTTTTTTAAGTCTTACTTAGACTAAAACACTCACAAAAATCCTCAGAGGCTTAAAAATTACTGTAAAAGATACGGGTCAAGATAATACTAATAAAGCACGTACAAGAATTTGAGAAGATGGACCACTAAAATTAATGACATTTAAAAGTACATGTATATAATTTAGAAATAAGTATCAGCACGTATAAGTATGTTCACTGAATGGGTGTCCAATCTGGAAAGTTTGGGGACTTCTGATTCTGAGCTGGATGGGGATGATCAATCTCCAAAGTGGCATAGGCTTCATTCTGCAAGTGTCATGTTTCATGTGGGGACATCGAAGCATATCCCTCAACCAATGCCTGGTGGAAGTTGGTGCACAAATACCCCGTCTCCCTTGCCCTTTGGTGGAAAGCTCTGCAAAGTCTTCTGCACTGGCTCCCAGAGGCCTCCGGTGGGATTGAGCTCCAGGTGCACACAGTGGTGACTTAGTTGATGATAATCCTGTATCCACTTCCTTTCCTTCCCTAGTGCACTTCTCCACCGCACTTCCAGTGTTTTCTGGAATTAAGTCCCAAATAAACTACTAGCTCTCAAATCCTGGTCTCAGAATCTTCTTCTGGGGGAGCCCAAACTAAAACCCTTGTCCGGAGTTACAGAGTGTAGTCACCGACTGAACCAGGCCTCTTCACTGCAAAGGGTTTGGTTTTTACACGCTTCCAGATGCTTTCTGTGAGACTTAACCTCTTGCCTGCCCCACTCTCCTTGGAGGTGCAAGGAGGGGGGCCAGAGGTGAGAGGAGGGGGGCCAGCAACCTTTTCACCTTACTGTCTGGCTACCTTCTGCCTGCCTACCACTCTCTTCGCTGAAGGTAAGCCGACTTGGGACCAAGGGAATTTGGAGCTAGGTCTTGCTCTAAACTTTATTGGTTCTGTTGTGTTCAGGGTAGAGAGTGCCATGCATGGTCCTTGTTCTGGTCAGAGCCACTTCTATGGGCTTTTTCTGCCATTCCGGACCAGGGAGTGACTGTTGTAATTCTCAGGCCATGTCCAAAGCAATTGCTAACAAGTAGGTATAAAGTTGCACATGATTAATAAAAGACGTCTTTGTTAATGCATGCAGAAGTTTGTCTTGCCTGAGTCAATATACAACAAAAACCATTTCTGAAAAGCCAACTACCATCATGATGGTTTTATAGGACAATTGCCACCAAGAGGTAAAACATGGACTTTCAGGTCAGGAGTTCATCCAAATGTGTAGTAAGGGACCATTTGAACATCTGTCACATGCCAGACACTGTTCAAGGTGGTGGGAATACCATGTAAAAATACATAGGATAGGCAAGTTCCCTGTTTGCTCATTCCAGTGAAGACGGGAGGAACAAAAATATTAATCACAAAACACAAATTGCGGCATTTGAATGATTGTCGTATTCTTTATTCCAAGTCTGCATCCATAGGCCTGCCTGATCTCATTATGAGTCTAGAGCATTTCCCCACCCCTTGACTTTGGGTCAATAGAATGTGGACAGAAGTGACAGGTGTCAGTTTTCAGCCTAGGCCTTAAGAGATCTCACACATTTCTGCTTGCTCTACTGTCCCTCTGCCATCACCACGAGAAAAATATGGCCAGTCTTGTCCCAGTGGGAGGATGAGAGACATGTGGAGCAGAAGCCCCCAACAGAGCCACAGCCCTTCCGAGAGGAGCACAGGGATCAGGTGAACCCAGACCAACCTGCAGTTGTGAGGGGTCATAAATGATTGTTGTTTTAAGCCATGGAGTTTTGAGGCAGTTTGTTACGCAGCAACAGCTGATGGATGCAAGAAGGGAACGAGAAGCTGAGATGATGATGCAGCAGCAGGATAAATGATTGTTGTTTTAAGCCATGGAGTTTTGAGGCAGTTTGTTATGCAGCAACAGCTGATGGATGCAAGAAGGGAACGAGAAGCTGAGATGATGATGCAGCAGCAGGAGCCTGCTCTAGACAGGATGGCCCAGGAAGGCCTGGTGAGGAGCTGGTGTTTAGGCTGAGACCTGAAGTGTGAGAAGGTGCTTGCTACACGATGAAGGGAAGGAGCAGAAACAGACAAAGTTCGTCGGGGAAAGGGAGCCAAGATGAAGTTGGAGGGCCGAGGCTAGAAAGAACTTGTATTTCAGGAATTGACAGAAGACCTGGTGGCTGGAAGAGAGTTAGTCGGGGAAAGGGAGCCAAGATGAAGTTGGAGGGAGGTACAGGGCTTTTGAGGACAGTGCAAGGAGTTTGGGTTTTATTTTAGGTACAGTGGGAAGCTTTTAAAAGGTTTTGAGGAGGGAGGGAGGGAGGGAGAAAGGGAGAGAGAGAGAGAGAGAGAGAGAGAGAGAGAGAGAGAGAGAGAGAGAGAGAGTTTAGGTTTTTAACAGATCATCCTGTTTCTGTGTGAACAGAAGCAGGAATGTAGTTGGAGGCTGCTGCAGACACCCAGATGAAAGCTGACGGCAGACCAGACAGGTGGTGTCAGCGAGTGGAGGTGCTGAGAATTGGATTAATAATGCATTTTAGAGTGGATATCACAGGATATAAAGACTTGTGGTTTGGAGTAAGACAGAAAACTACCATCAGTTAGCAATCCCTTTACCCCCAAAATCTGTCCCTGGAAATGCAGAGGAGAGAAGGGAATGTGGGTT
Organism: Galeopterus variegatus; assembly: GCF_000696425.1. Lineage (NCBI taxonomy): Eukaryota > Metazoa > Chordata > Mammalia > Dermoptera > Cynocephalidae > Galeopterus > Galeopterus variegatus. The sequence continues at coordinate 181,582 of NW_007727900.1, forward strand.
ATGAGTGTGTACATGGCATGTGACTGTGATTATAGAAGTAACAGCAGCAAAGTAGAAACTGAGTGGAAAAACACACTCCCTATGCTCTCACAACATGCTTCTGACACCAGATGCATGAGGATTTCTCCCCAACAGCAAGCAAGCAAGCAATTCTGCAGTGAACACCACCTGGGTGGCCTCCAATTTAATTCCGATGCTATGTATGTGGAGGTAGCCTCAGATCCCACAGGATGAGGGCTCAGTCCCCAAGACTGTCTTCCACTTCCAATGCCAATCACAAGCCCCAGCTTGTTTTACCTGTGCTTCTGACCAATTGGCTATAAATCGGGGTTCCCCTGACCCCATCCTTGGTTTCAATTAATTTGCTAGACTGGCTCATAGAACTCAGGGAAACACCTACTTAAGTTTACCAGTTTATTACAGAGGATATCATGAAGGACACAGATGAAGAGAGGCACAGGGCGAGGTGTAGGGGAGAGGTGTGGAGCTTCCGTGCCCTTCCAGGGTGCACCACCTTCCAGCAACCTCCATGTGTTCAGCTATCCAGAAGCTCTTTGAACCCAATCCTTTTGGTTTTTTTATGGAAGCTGCTTTACATAGGCATTTTTGTTTGTTTGTTTGTTTGTTTTTTCACCTGGCCACTATGGGGATCTGAACCCTTGACATTTGGGTTATAGGGCTGTGCTCTAACCAACTGAGCTTACTGGCCAGCCTAGAGGCATGATTGAAGCATAAAAAACCATGTAGAAATGTGACTGGACAAAAAGGGTGTGATCCAACACTAATAGACAGAGTTGGGAAACTCAGCAAGGACTGTCCAGATTCTTCTCGGCTTCTCTGTGCAGCGTTCTTTCCTCCTGGACATGGGGCAAGACCCCTCCTGAAATGGGGGTCTTATGACCTACAGTCAGACAAGGCAGGTCAGAGACAGGAAGGCGGGGGAAGATTAACGTATATTTTTAGTTTCTATGGCCTGTCTTGGGAGAGAGAGGAGCAGGTGAAAAGAGGGCAGGAGAAAGGCAGAGAGTGAGACTCTGTTTTCTGAGGCCTGATTCTGGGGCCTAAAGTGCCATGATTACTGTTGCTTTGCCCCCCCCGCCCCCAGGTTTGTCACCCCTCTTCCCCTGGGTGATGGAGCCGCAAAGGATTATTCAAAGCCCATCTCTTCTGAGCAGTGAGAAGCCACAAAGTGGTTAATTTCACCAAATCCTCAAGAGAGAGGCATTTCTTTCATTTGGGAAATTAACCCCAAGTTGGGGTTCTCTTCATGCATTTATTCTCCAGCCCAGGAAGTTACAGGAAGAGACATAGGTGAGGTTATCATTTTAACAATGGAAGCTGGTAACATTCAGTAAAAACGAGTCAGATGACATTCCATTAAGGCAATTAAGTCGATCCACCAACAAAAGCTTGATCTTAGCAAACATTCCTTCTTACATCAATTTCCCAGTATCTTTACATATCAATCAGTAACCTGTCTGTCTTTGAGCCAGCAGCCTTGTTGTGTTACAACTCTTTATCTTATAACAGAGACTCAATAGTCTGGGGAAAATTTCCTGTTTTTTGTATGGTCAATATTTGAAACTGCAAGGCTTTGGAAAACCAGGCCCTGTGAAGTATATTTGCTTTATAGTATACTCCACCCCTCCCCGGTTTTATTTATTTAAAAGAAAAAGAAAAAGCTATAGATCAGGTTTTTACAGTTAAGACAAAAAGCATTTTATTAAAGCAAAGTTAGTATCATTTGGCATGGCAAGTCCTTTTAATTTACTTCAGGTGAGGACTGATGATGTCATCATCTCAGGGCTGCTGCAGCAGCATCACTCCCCGTGCTGTGAATTGGGTGTAATTACCAATTGTTGAAACTCTGGAATGGGATTCTGCTCCATATAATAGTTGATTCTGAGTCCAGAGAGTTTGTTAATGTTAAATTGGACATTATTGTTTTCAGAGCATCTAGTCTTTTGTAAAATTTTTGATCAATTACAAGTCTTTTGTTCAAAACAGGATGTCTCATCCAAGTTACAAACACCCTCTTTAAGGTCAGGAAAATTTAGAGAACTGCTTTTGTAGAGAAGACGTTATTTCCCCCTTATGATCAAGGCATTCCTCATAAAAGCATTGATGATCAATATCTTGATTGAAAAGGTCTTACTATTTTGGATAGATTTCTTGGCATTGGCAAAGCTGATTTTCAGGTTGTCTGGTCCCACGTCACTGGGAAGTCCTTCCCCAGGTGGTGATCTTTTGTCCCACATCGGGGTGAAAGATGAACAGCAGGATGAAGCAGCAGTTAGGCCAAATTAAGGCAACATAAAAGAGGGGTCAGCAACTTAGAAGTGAGACATGCTATCTTATATCCAAAGTTTTAAATTATATCCTGTTATAAAGAGAGAGAGTTAATTTTCATTGAATGTATAAAAATAGCCACATTGCCATAATAATCATAAGGATTCCTAAAGTTATTAAATTGTGGGGGGATCATATAGGGAGAATACCAAACTGTTGTTAGTTATAGATAGATTGAGAGAGAGAGAGAGTTTTCTTAAATCTGGAAAACAAAATATTTAGAGAACCAACCATGTTTCAAAGTAAGGAAATTATAAAAACCCATAATTCTTTTTAATTAGTTCACTAATTAACTTTTGCTGTTTTGACCTTTGTGAACAATTTCACAAACCCATCAGTTTCTTCATTAGAAATTTGGAAATTTAGTTTAAAGCTATGAACTCAAAGTTTGTCAGGAAACTGTACCTATCAGTTTTTTCATGAGATATTTGAAAACATAACATTTTAAAGTTGTAATTAAACCAAGACTATGACCGGTAGCATTTATATCAAGACACAGATATTTAAGGGCCTTACAAGATTTTGGAACACATATCCATAACACCTTCAGTACTGACAATGCTTTCCCATATAATCTAATTTATTAAATAAGCCAATTAGTTTTGTTACGTATTTTATATATTCTTTGAGAAACTCCAGGGCTCTTGGATTTCCTCAAAGTTAAAGTTAAAATATTGAGCTTTCAGAATTTGGTTTTGGAAAGTTTTGTTAAACAACAAAAGGCTTAAAACATTTAGTTGAACAAGATCACAAATTACTACAAAAAATAAAACCAAAGTGACAAAGGGTTTTAAAGGCAGAAAGCACAAGAACTTATCATGAAATAAGTTTTTTAAACCAGTTATCTAAAGGACAAAGAAAATCTTTTACAACTTTGTTTTGAGATCAGTTAAGTGAAAAGACCTTTAGTAATCCTGTTTGATTAGTAAACCCAGTCAGCAATGTGTGCTGATAAGAACATTTTTATACATTTAGGTTAGCAAAAAGGCATCCACTTATCAGAGCAAATTATACAAAGCCCAGTTTGAGTTTTAGCTATTTTTACCAAATAGAGCAAATTATACAAAGCCCAGTTTGAGTTTTAGCTATTTTTACCAAATACATATTTATGGTTTCCCAGCCAAAAACTTGGTGTATAAGATCTATACCTGATGGAGTTTGGATGTGTTGTCCCCTCTAAAACTCATGTAGAAATTTGATCCCCAATGTNCTTCCTCTCTCTTGCTTCCTCTTGCCATGTGATCTGCTTGTACCCGCCAGCTGCCTGCCACCTTCCGCCATGAGGAGAAGCAGCCTAAGGCCCATGCCAGATGCAGCTGTCCCAGAATTGTAAGCCAAATAAACTTCTTTCCTTTATAAATTACCCAGTCTCAGGTGTTTCTGTTATAGCAACACAAAACAGACTAAAACAATACCTTTATCAGTTAATGTTAACTAGGGCCTATGCAATATTGGGCATAGGTCTCTTTTCACTAGCCATTTTTGGGTCCCAGGTTTCCATGTGGCATTTAGAGCCAAGTGGAATCCAGAGGCAGAGGGCAGTATTCACAAAGATAATGTCTATAAGGTATTGTTTCTCCCAGCATGGCCAGGAGGCAGAGCTGAGATAATGAGACATGTTGACCTAAAGACAAATTTAGGTAAAAGGTTTAAACCAAATTTTGAAAATATATTTATCAAGACTTTAGAAAATTTAAGTCACATGAACTTGAAAAGTAT
>NW_007727900.1:186394-205431 GCF_000696425.1 Galeopterus variegatus
ATACATTTTACATATGCATATATGCAGACATAAACAACAAGAACAAATAAGGATCTTATAGATTTTGTTTAAAATGTAATAGAAAAGCTCACTAGTAAAAAGGACAGTCAGGTTTAGACTGTGTTTTTTCAAAAAGACTTATTGGTGAGGCCTCACCCTGCCTTAAAGAAAGCAAGATAACAAATTTACATTGTAAAGTGAAGTATGCAAGCCTTTTCAAGAAGATGCAGAAAAGATTTTCTTCTTTTTTAGAAAATAGCATAGAATTCTACCATAAGATTTTGTGAAGAAATGCATAGATGAGACTGGAAGAGAATTTAGAAGTCTGTTAGCTGGATGCCAGAAAATTTGAGACCATCTAGTTGAACAGGTAGATTTTAGTCTAGTTTTTGTTTTTTAAACAGGTTACTGAGCTCAAGAGCTGAGCCACCAATCAGAGATGAAACCATTTGACTCTTGAGGTTTTTAGGAGAAGAGCAGTAGAACCAAAAGGGGTCTGGTTGGGGCCATGGCTGCTTTTCTTCATAAAACTCCAGAGTCTTTAGAGAAAAAGAGTAGCACATGCAGTTAAGAAAAGAACCACTGCTTTTAAGAGAGGAGAGAAACATCGTGCAGATAAGGAAAAAAAAAATGCTCAAACAATACCAACACTGTAAAGAAATATTAACTTCTTTTACTTTAGATTGTCCAACTTAAAGTTTTTTCAGTCACTGGCAAAGATTAAGTTTTATCGTTTTTTGGTAACATAAACATGTCTTAGTTTTTTGTTAAGGTCTTGGATAGGTATCAGAGTGACTTGACATAGATTCCTAGTTGTTAAGTGGGAAGCCTTAATGAGACCCATTGCATAATTAACCAGTGACCAACTTGTTCCCCAATTTTTATGTTAAGGCTCCCTTCCTCGAGGTATCAAGGACATGGTTGTGTAATATCCACTAACAGTTTTACAAGCTGCCATTCAGTTACTTACAGTCTGATGCTTTAAGGAGACATTGGAGTTGTAATGTATGTTCGGTCTCCCCTTTTGTTAACGAATTATCCATATGTTAAAAGTAAAAAGAAGGAAAAAATACCTTTGGGGTTGAAAAGACCTAACTTTGACCTGCTGCAGGTGTGCAATCACTAATCGAAAGCCACCTGTGATTCCCTTACCAGGATGCATCTCCTTTATTGGGATGCGTCTCCCTTACTGGGGACTACCTTGCCAGGATGAGCTGGATGTCCTTTTCCTCTCCAATGCTTGGCAGGTCAGTCTCTGATCCATGGAGAACTTCCTCACATGTGACACCATTTTGTTGCTTTGCCCCCACAGATTTGTCACCCCTCATCCCCTGGGTGATGGAGCTGCAAAGGATTACTCAAAGTCCATCTCTTCTGAGCAGAGAGAAGCCACAAAGTAGTTAATTTCCCCAAACCCTGAAGAGAAAGGCATTTCTTTCATTTGGGAAATTAACCCCAAGTTGGGGTTCTCTTCATACATTTATTCTCCAGCCCAGGAAGTTACAGGAAGAGACATAGGTGAGGTTATCATTTTCACAAGTTTTAACAATGGAAGCTGGTAACATTCAGTAAAAACGAGTCAGATGACATTCCATTAAGGCAATTAAGTGGTCCACCATCAAAAGCTTGATCTTAGCAAACATTCCTTCTTACATCAATTTCCCAGTATCTTTACATATCAATCAGTAACCTGTCTGTCTTTGAGCCAGCAGCTTTGCTGTGTTACAACTCTTTATCTTATAACAGAGACTCAATAGCCTGGGGAAAATTTCTTGTTTTTTGTATGGTCAATATTTGAAACTGCAAAGCTTTGGAAAACCAGGTCCTGTGAAGTACATTTACTTTATATTATGCTCCACACTTACTGTTTTAGTTGCCAGAAACCATGGACAAAGCCCCCAAAATATATGTCCTAATATTACACTAATATTTGTTGAGCACTTACTATGCTCTAGCACTGCAGAAGCACTTGGTGTGCTCACAACAGCCCCATGAGTCAGGTCATTATCCTCACTTTACGGAGGAGGAAACAGACACCACAAAGATAAGTGACCTGCTCAAGGTCACACGTTGCTTGTAAGAGGAGTAGAGTGTTCTGGGATTCAGCACCGTCTCTGTCATGGCCACATCCCAGAGGAGAAACCCAGGAAAATTGTGTTGGAATTTGCCTTCGGAGGGCTTTCAGATTCAAGCCATGTCACCAACACTGTGGCACCATAGCTTGGACACCTGGATGTTCCAGGCCCCTGAGCACCGCTCCTGTGGAGTCCCATGGCATAGACCTTTCGGGACCCTTTTCTACCCATTCCAATCCCCAGCTCCCAAACTTAGCTTTGCTCCCAACTCCAGATGGCAGCTCATTCACTCGAGAGACCCCTTTCTTGGCCAATAGTGTTAGCATGTGTACTTCCGCAGTCTGAGCTTTTACTTTTTTAACAGGTGTTTTAAATGCATATGGGAAAACTCCAGTCTTTTGAACCCAAAGTTTTAAGTCCATTTTGACATCTGGAAAGTCAAATTCTGGAGCTAGAGCCCAGTTTGTTGGTGATGGGCATGGGGGTCTCTTGTAGCTTCTAGACACATTTCCAGGCAATGGCTTCTTCTCACACAGACTCCCCCTCCCAATACAATGAGCTCTGGGCCAGCTGTAACTTCTGCCCAGGGGACCTCTGATTTCCCACTGTCTCTTTGTTCAGTCAGTTTCCCTTCCTGCCAGCTCCCATTCTTCCCACCAGCAGGAAGAGATGACAAAACCCGGAGGGAGCAGAAGCTTCCTTCGGTGGTCTGCACCATGCGGGGAGGGCTCCGAGGGCCGCTGAGAACAATGGAGCCCGAGAGCCCGCGGCTGCTTCCTCCAGATGGTCCTTGTTCTTACTTGCTGTTTCTGCTGAGGCTGTCTGGCTTTGTCCTCACAGAAAGGTGCTGTTGGAAGCTGTGCCTTGGGGGGTGAGGTTCCCCTGCATCGAAGCAGTGTAAGGAGAGGGACTCTGCGCTGAAAGAGGGGAAGAGAGTCTGTGAACTTGAATTTTTCAGCTTGTTTGGATTCCTGGTTCCTCATGCCCCCAAACAAGAGGGCCAGCTCCAGGCCAGCCAAATCCTTCTTTGCCCTCACTTGTATTTAGCAAACTTGTATCTAAGGTCCTTTGCCCATATGTCCTCGGCCCAGCCTGGAGGCCACTGCAGAGGCTCCTGCCTCCCTCTGCCTGAGCTCTTTCTCTGATGTGCTTGGACCCAGGTTAACCCTGCAGAGCCCCCTCGCCCTGTGAGGCAGGTTGCTGGTGGGCGAGTGCTCCAGCTCCCCCACGCCTCGGTGGGCAGATTGGGAGGTGTGTTCCATGGTCTCTTGGAGGGTCCTCACGGCAGCATGTGCTCTTCCTGTCCCACTTCTCCCCTTCCCCTGTGCTCCCACGTAAACCACCTGTGTCTACATCCTTGTCTTAGGCTCTGCTTCTGGGGGAGTCCAACCTTGGAAAAGTTCTGTTAGAAATCTTTGGGTTTTTTTCTTTTTAAAAGATGATCGGTAAGGGGATCTTAACCCTTGACTTGGTGTTGGCAGCACCACGCTCTCCCAAGTGAGCCACGGGCTGGCCCAGAAATCTTTGGGTTTTTTTCTTTTTAAAAGATGATCGGTAAGGGGATCTTAACCCTTGACTTGGTGTTGGCAGCACCACGCTCTCCCAAGTGAGCCACGGGCCGGCCCAGAAATCTTTGGTTTTTAATGGTGTTTATAGAAGGCAGAGGATGGTCATTTTGAGTGACAAGAACAAGTTGACCATCAAGGCTGAACAAAGAGCAAAGTAGTTTGTAGTCCCAGCAGAACTGCCTGCTTTTTGTTTTGAAATCTTTGGTTTTTAATGGTGTTTATAGAAGGCAGAGGATGGTCATTTTGAGTGACAAGAACAAGTTGACCGTCAAGGCTGAACAAAGAGCAAAGTAGTTTGTAGTCCCAGCAGAACTGCCTGCTTTTTGTTTTCAAAATTTGTATTGAAAGCACCACTTACATGCAGCAAAGTGCACATATTTTAAATGTGAAATTTCACAACTCAGTGAAATTTCACACATGTCTAGGCCTCAGTATCTACCTAGTAACTACCCGCCGCAGTAACTACGTAGAACTACTATTACTACATCAATGGACTTCGCACTGTTTCCAGTTGGCGTTGTTTCCTGGATCAGGACGTATCTTGAACACCCCGGAAGGCTTCCTTATTCCCCCTTCCAGACAAGTACCACCCTACCAGTATTTGAATTCCTACCACTATAAATTAGCCTTGCCTGCTCTTGAATCTCATTTAATAAAATTGGACTACTTTCCTGGGGCTGCCGTAACAAGTTACCACAAATTGGGAGGTTTAACACAACAGAAATTTCTTCTCTCTTAGTTCTGGAGCCTAGAAGTCTGAAATCAAGGGGTCAGCAGGGTCATGCTCCCTCTGGAGGTTCTAGGGGAGAATTCTGTCTTGCCTCTTTCTAGCTGCTGGTGTCTTCCGGCATTCCCTGGCATTGCTTGGCATCCTTGGCTTATAGCGAATCTCTCCAAACTCTGTCTCTGTCTTAGTGTGGCCTTCCTTCTTGTCTCTGCTTGTCCTCTCCTATTCTTATAAGGACACCAGGCATTNCACTGTTTCCAGTTGGCGTTGTTTCCTGGATCAGGACGTATCTTGAACACCCCGGAAGGCTTCCTTATTCCCCTTTCCAGACAAGTACCACCCTACCAGTATTTGAATTCCTACCACTATAAATTAGCCTTGCCTGCTCTTGAATCTCATTTAATAAAATTGGACTACTTTCCTGGGGCTGCCGTAACAAGTTACCACAAATTGGGAGGTTTAACAAAACAGAAATTTCTTCTCTCTTAGTTCTGGAGCCTAGAAGTCTGAAATCAAGGGGTCAGCAGGGTCATGCTCCCTCTGGAGGTTCTAGGGGAGAATTCTGTCTTGCCTCTTTCTAGCTGCTGGTGTCTTCCGGCATTCCCTGGCATTGCTTGGCATCCTTGGCTTATAGCGAATCTCTCCAAACTCTGTCTCTGTCTTAGTGTGGCCTTCCTTCTTGTCTCTGCTTGTCCTCTCCTATTCTTATAAGGACACCAGGCATTGCATTTAGGGCTAAACTTAATTCAGGGTGACCTCATCTTAATTATATCCACAAAGACCTCATTTCCAAATATAGTCACATTCTGAGATTCTGGGTGGACATGAATTTTGGGGAACACCATTCAACCCACAACAGAAACCATATAGTGCGTGCTCCTGTGTCTGGCTTTATTTGCTCAGCACCATGAGTGGGCTCATCCATGTTGTGGCACATGGCAGCTGTTTTACCCTTTTTCTTCCTGCGTCGTGTCCCATCGTCTCCGTACGCCACCGGTAATGCACTCAGCCTGCAGTCGATGGACTTTGCATTGTTTCCAGTTGGCAGCTGTTATGAACAGAACTGCTGTGGACATGGTTTCACATCTTTTGGTGGACCTAACACTCTTTTTCATGGGTTTCTACCTTGGACTGAAATGACAGCCTGTCTCTGAAGGCTGATAATTAAAGTCTGCAGGATTTTTAGGCTCGATTAGCCACTTCTGTCAGTGGGCAGAGGGAGAATCAATATTGGGTGCACATTTGAATGAGCCACCGCCCTTGGACTCCTGGCTGGTGGGGGTGGGAGGGTCAGTCTGTTATCCACTCAGTGTCTGCAGGAGCTTCTTTTAGAGCTGCAGCAAGCCCTTCTCAGAGGAGACGTGCAGTCCACTCCTCAGCCAGACTAGGCTGAGGTCTCATGGGAACCTGCAGTGCCTAATGAGCAAAGAAAGTGCCCGAGATGTTCTCTTCCCTGGGAGAATGTGATAAATAGAGAGGAAAATCAGGGGACCCAGCAGGTAGTGAGACCAGTTACATGACCAACAAGCAGAAAACATGATTGCAGATCCCAGGATTTCCAAACCTTCTGGAGGGGTGTGTGGGACCAGGAACGCCATCCCCAGGTGGTCCTGCTTTGCATAGAGTGTGGGAGGATGCAGAGGCAGCTAGACTCTCCTCCTCCTCACTCCTCCACAAGGGCCCTGACCTTCAGTTGAAGTCTCCAGCAGCAAGAAACGGTCTTCCAACCTACGTGGGACCAGGAACGCCATCCCCAGGTGGTCCTGCTTTGCATAGAGTGTGGGAGGATGCAGAGGCAGCTAGACTCTCCTCCTCCTCACCCCTCCACAAGGGCCCTGACCTTCAGTTGAAGTCTCCAGCAGCAAGAAACGGTCTTCCAACCTTCTTGATGGAAATCATAAGAATACTAATATAAACATGTATTAAAAGGAGGCAAAAGGATATAGTGGTTAAGAGTGTGGCTTTTGAAGCCAGACCAACTGCCTGGGCCCCCTGCTTACTACCAATCATGCCTAGCTCAAGCCTCAGTCTCCCCTTCTTTAAAATGGGGGTAACTTCAGTAGGGTCCACCCGATAGTGTGTTGTCAGGGGTAAGCAAGCTACATGTTGATTCTTAGAACAGGGCCTGGCACATCCTAAGCACTCAATACATGCTAACTGTTATTTTTGAAACTTTGAAACTAATAACATCTGTAGTTGTTAAATATTTGGATTTGTTGTCATTTTTCATTTTAAACTTTTTATTAAAATTGTCACAGTCAGTGAGAGAGTCAAGTGCATAAGAGGATGGGCAGTACAGAGAGATGGGGTAATTTAATGAGGACCTGGAGCAAACAAGCAGTTTCCCATATGTCTGCTCCTTAAGCTTTCACGTGGGTGTAGCAACCACACACCCCAGACCCTGTGCTTGCCCTCAGGAAGCAGCACTGCCTGTGTTTCTTTCGAACCTGCTTTCCGTGCGCTGCACCTTCGTCCCAGGTCCCATGGCCTTACCCTCATGAGCGTCAGCAGTATCCCCCAACAAGGAGACTCTGATCTCAGAGGAGCCGCCTCGGGTCTGCTCAGACCCTCTCCCTTGTGTAGCCTCCTCAGAGTTTGGATGCTATTTTCAAACTCACTAAAAGGAATCAATATATGCCTGAGCTTTGGCCCCTCCATACTTCTGTCCTCGTAGAATCTGGAGGTGAGGGACTTGGGGCTCATTGGGTGGGCCCCCTGCCCCTTCTACAGGATCCCCTCAGTAACACCTGACAGAGGCAGGGATGCTCCACGATGGGAGTTGCGTGTCCGGGTGTGCTGCGGTTTGAACGTCCCCCCAAGCTCATGTTGGAGCTTAGTCTCCAATATTGTATTGAAAGGTGGAGCCTTTGAGATGTGATTGGACCATGAAGGCTATGCCCTTATGAATGGGTTAATCCATTCATGGATTAATGGGTTAATGGATGAATGGGTATCATGGGAGTGACACTGGCAGCTTTATAGGGAGAGGACAAAGCAAGTTACTGCACTCTTGCCCCTTCCGCACGTGACACCTGCTCTGTGCTAGGACTCTTCAGAGAGTCCTCACTGAGAAGAAGGCCCTCACCAGGGGTGCACCTCAATCTTGGACTTCCCAGCCTACAAAACTGTAAGAAATAAATTTTGTTTTCTTATAAATTGCCCAGTTTCAGGTATTCTGTTATAAGCGATAGAAAACTGACCGATACAGGGAGTGACTCCCCACCACTGCTCTGACCTCCCCCCTGTGCTGCAGCCCCTTCTCTGTCCCCAGCAGATATTACCTGTGCCCTCTGTGGTAGCATGGGGACCTCTCTCTCCCAGGTCCAGGATGACCAGGACCAAGAACAGCTCCACTGGCTCCTCATTGTTTGTTCCTTAGCTGCCCCTGCAATGGAAAGGTGGCCCTTGAGGCTGCTGCACAGAACCCCGAGTTGTCAGGCACAGACAGGGCACGGCAATGAGGACCCTCACTTTCCCTGTGCTTCTTCCCCTCCCAGGACACAATCAGGAAGAGACTCTGTGTTGTCATGAGTGTTTGGCGCCAGCCTCAGCCCCTAAGGACAGGACCAGCCGCTTGATTTGTGGGTCCCGTGCAAAATGAAGATGTGGCCCTGGTTAAAACATAATGCAGAAACTCGAGGCGTCGATAGGGGAGCGTTGCACTGAGCGCAGGGCCCTTCTGACAGCGGCATGGGCCACATGCCTGGGAGCCGGCCCTGGTGACAGAGCGTGCCCTGCTCCTTGCCTCATCCTGGGATTCCTGAAGCTCCTCGCCTCTGTATTTGGTTTGTTTTTTCTCTGACATATAATTCACATACTATAAAATCCACCCTTTTAATATGTACATTTTGGTGGTTTTTAGTATGTTCACAATGTTTAGCAATCATCACCACTATCCAGTTCCAGAACATCTTTTAAAAACCACCTCAGGAAGAAGCCCCATATCTACTGGGGGTCTCTCTCCACTCCTCCTTTCCCCCAGCCCTTGGCAACCACTAATCTACTTTCTGTCTGTACGGATCTGGCTACTCTAGATATTTCACATAAACATAATCATTCAGTATGGGGCCTTTTGTGTTCGGTTTCTTCCATGCAGCATAATGTTTCCAGATTCATCCATTTTTCATTCCACTGTATGGCTAAATAACATTCCATTGTATGGTAGACCACGTTTTATGTCTGTACGGATCTGGCTACTCTAGATATTTCACATAAACATAATCATTCAGTATGGGGCCTTTTGTGTTCGGTTTCTTCCATGCAGCATAATGTTTCCAGATTCGTCCATTTTTCATTCCACTGTATGGCTAAATAACATTCCATTGTATGGTAGACCACGTTTTATTTATCACCCCCGTTTTAATGTTTCCTTCTGAAATCTGACCTCCACCGTGCCAAATGACTCTTGTTTTGTAGTAAATATCCCGTTTTCAAAGTCTTACCTATTTTCTACTTTTAACTCACGTGCTTACTGATGCAGAGCTGATATAGTAAAGGGCACCTATCTTAAGTGTGCAGGTTGATGAGTTTTTACGCGTCTATACCTGAATAAACACCCCACCCACTCTGGTGCAGACAGAACATTTCATCCCCCATCAGGCTCTCTCATGCCCCCTCCTGGGCACTATCACGTGCCCCCTCACCCTCAGAGGAGACCACTATTCTAATTCTCATCACCTTAGATTAGTTGTGCCTATCTTTGAACTTCATAGAAATGGAACCATACAATATGTCCTTTTTTGCATGACTTTTTTACTCTCAATGTCTGTGACTTTTCTGAAGTTGCAGGAAATAATTTTTTTTTTCCTTTTTGTCTTTTTTCGTGACCGGCAATGGGATCGTAACCCTCGGTGTCGCGCCCACACCACGCTCAACCAGTGAGCGGACTGGTCTCTATATGGGATCTGAACCCTCGGCGGGAGCGCTGCCACACTCCCAAGCGCCACACTCTACCGAGCGTGCCACCGGGCCGGCCCAGAAAGAAATTTTTTAAAAAGTCCGTGATTCACTCACATTTTGTGTGGCAATAGTTCTTTTTGGTTGTTGCATAATATTCCATTGCATGACTGAACCACCATTTAACTATTCTTCTATCCATGGACATTTGGGTTGCTTTTAGTTTGTAGCTACTGTGAATAAAGTCTATGGACATTTTTGTATGTGTCTTTCGGTAGCCATAAGCACTCACTGTGTTGGGTGTTTACCGAGAAGTGGAATTGTTGGGCCTTAAAACAAATGTATGTTTAATTTGAGCAGACGCTGCCCAAGAGTTTTCCAAAGTCGGTGGTGCCAATCCCACCAACAGTGTACGAGAGCTCTAGGTGCTGTACGTCATCAGCATTCGTGTCAGTCACTCTGGTATGTGGTAGTATCTCACCGTAGTTTTAATTTGCATTTCACTGATGATGAAAGAGACTGAGCATTTTCTCACGTGCTTACTGGACATTTACACATCCACCCATCACTGTTGAGTCATATTTTCCTTTATAGCTTGGCAAAGGAATCATGCCTTTCTTTTTCTCTGAGTTTTCTTGAAAATCCACCCTTGTTAATTCATACTTAATTACACAAGTATTATATGAATACATTTTCATTCCTTCTTTACACCTATGCTGATACTAGACATCACCAGTCCCTTAAGCTAATGGGGAAAAGCGATTTTATTGATATTTTGATATAATGTGCATTACTCTGATTATTAGTGAGGTTAAACATTAGAAAAAAATGCTTACGTTTATTGGCCACTTGTATTTCTTCTATGAATTGCCTTTTCACATCCTTTGTTAATTTTTCTTTGGGGTTATTTATCTTTTCTTCATTTGATTATGGAAGTCTTTGTAATTCTATATAGTAATCTCTTATCTGTTATATAATGCAAATATTTTCTTCTCTTGCTTGTATTTAAAAGAAAAACCTTTTTGTTTAGAACAGTTTTAGATTTACAGGAAAATTGAGAAGATAGTACAGAGAGTTCCCATACACCCACACCCAATGTCCCCTTTTATTAGCATCTTACATTAGTACGGTACATTTGTTACAATTAATGAACCAGTATTGATACATTATTTAGTCGTCATGTCTACTTGGCTCCTCTTGGCTGTGATAGTTTCTCAGACTTCTGTGTTTGATGACCTTGACAGTTTTGAGGAGTACTGGCCAGATATTTTGTAGAATGTTCCTTTATTGGATTTATCTGATTTTTTTTTTCCTACTTAGACTGGAGTTATGAGTTTTTGGGAGAAAGACCACAGAAGTAAAGGGCTGTTTTCCTCACATTATATCAGAAGTACATACCATCAACATGCTGATGTTGGGCCGGCCCGCGGCTCGCTTGGGAGAGTGCGGTGCTGATAACACCAAGGCCACGGGTTCGGATCCATATATGGGGATGGCCGGTTGGCTCACTTGGGAGAGTGTGGTGCTGACAACACCAAGGCTACGGGTTCGGATCCATATATAGGGATGGCCGGTTAGCTCACTTGGGAGAGCGTGGTGCTGACAACACCAAGTCAAGGGTTAAGATCCCCTTACCAGTCATCTTTAAAAACAAAAACAAAAAACATGCTGATGCTGGCCTTGATCACTTGGCTGAGGTGGCATCTGTCAGATCTCTCCACTGTGAGGTTACTCTTTCCCCCTTCCATAGTGTACTCTGTAAAGAAGTCGCTATGCTTACTCCACACTTAAGGAGTGGGGAGTTATGCTCCATCCCCTTCCAGATATTTTGTAGAATGTTCCTTTATTGGATTTATCTGATTTTTTTTTCCTACTTAGACTGGAGTTATGAGTTTTTGGGAGAAAGACCACAGAAGTAAAGGGCTGTTTTCCTCACATTATATCAGAAGTACATACCATCCACATGCTGATGTTGGGCCGGCCCGCGGCTCGCTTGGGAGAGTGCGGTGCTGATAACACCAAGGCTACGGGTTCGGATCCATATATGGGGATGGCCGGTTTGCTCACTTGGGAGAGCGTGGTGCTGATAACACCAAGGCTACGGGTTCGGATCCATATATGGGGATGGCTGGTTAGCTCACTTGGGAGAGCGTGGTGCTGACACCACCAAGTCAAGGGTTAAGATCCCCTTACCGGTCATCTTTAAAAACAAAAACAAAAAACATGCTGATGCTGACCTTGATCACTTGGCTGAGGTGGCATCTGTCAGATCTCTCCACTGTGAGGTTACTCTTTCCCCCTTCCATAGTGTACTCTTTGTAAAGAAGTCGCTATGCTTACTCCACACTTAAGGAGTGGGGAGTTATGCTCCATCCCCTTGACAGCAGAGTATCAACATAAGTTATTTGGAATTCCTCTGCCTGGGAGATTTGTCTCTCCTCCCCATTTATTAATTTATTCAATCATTTCTTTATATTAGCATGGACTCATGTGCATTTACTTTATACTTAGGGTTATAATCCAGCACTTCTTTGTTTTGCTGCTCAAATTGTTCCGCTTTTGGTCATTGGGACCTCTTTCAGTTGGCTCCTATGTCTCTTTGACATGGCCCCATTAATATGCATTTTTTTGTTTGTTTGTTTTGTTTTTTTTCCTTTTTGTCTTTTTTTACTGATCGGTAACGGGATCGCAACCCTCGGTGTTGTGCCCGCACCGCACTCAGCCAGTGAGCAGGAACCGGTCTGTATGTGGGATCCGAACCCTCGGCGGGAGCGCCTCCGTGCTCCCAAGCAGTGCACTTCTCCAGTGCGCCACTGGGCCGGCCCTGTTTGTTTGTTTTAAAGCATTTCCTTATTTTCTGGCGCTGCAAGATGCTGCAGGCTCATCTTGTTCATTTCTGCGCCAGTTGCAGAATCAGCTACTTCTCCAAGGAGCCCTGGTTCCTTTTATTGGAGAATGTTATTAGAAACCAAGATCTGGGTGCTAGGTACACTTGTTGCTGCTGAAGTGGTGTGTGTTTTGGGCTTTCTCAGCTGACAGAGCAAGGAAATACGTGTGTGTACTGGTGTATATCACATATGTATAAATGTTTCTATATGTAACCTTCTGTATCTAATTAAGCTAGGTGTGAGTTCATCTCTGCTCCATTACCTTATAGATATTTGAGCCTCCTCACCTTTCTTATCTGTAAACGTCCTCTCCAACAGTGAGAAACCCAGCTCCTACCATCCACTATCCATTTAATTAATTGTTCAATTCTAGAATGCAAGAGTCAGAATTGCTAACCCATACCCTGGTGGAAAACAACTTTAGCAACTAGAGTAAAGTGCAAAACACGTATGATGGAGAAGGCCTTGGTGACTGAGTAAGGACGGAGCTTACTTGCAGCTGGTCTGTGGAGGTTCTGGGCTTAACCCTGGTGGTGTCTGGAAGTTGGGTAAAGACCACTGGCCAAGATATGGATTAATTGTTCTTGCTGGTGATTCATAAAGTGCTGTTTAAAAGTCCAGAACTCCCCTAGAGGCATCCTGTACCAGCAAGTCTATGGTATTTCTTAAAAATGCATGGATTGATGGTTTGCATTTGGTTTACATGCTTACCCAGCCAGCTTTTATCTATGTGACCAGTAGGGTATAAAAGACCCCTTAGTAAGCTTGTGACATGGCTCCTGAGATCACGGAACCACACATGTACCAAGAAGAAAGTGCTCACATTCTTGAAATGTGAAATATTTCTTCATGGTACTGGTAATGCAATAAAGAGTATATGCTTCTGAGTGACTTGCTTACTTGTGTCTCAGCAACACATTCAGTATTCAGAATGGCTTGAAGTTATGACTTTAGAACACTAAACACTTGGTGTTAAATTCTGTGGATGCTTAAGAAATCTGCACTGAAAATGATTAAACATGGAGGGCTTGACTCTTTCCCACTGTAAGATAATTCTTTTCATTCATCAGAGAAAGAAAATCCATGGCACACTTAAAAGCATATTTAAAAAATACATACAAATGTTCCAGTCGAATACAAAGAAATACTTTCTAGAACTAAAGGCATCAGAGAAGATTAGAAACCCACTTGTCTTCATCTCCCAGCTTGAAATAGTCAATGTTCTCACTTTTACTGGCCACAGCCTTGCTGACTCAGATATGATGGCACTGAAAGATAGATTCATAATTTCTGGTCCACATTTGATACAAATATCCAGAACTATCTGGCAGAGCTTGCTGCCTTTCCAAACAATCCACTAAGTGAACTAGGATTTTCCAATTTAATAGAAACAAAGAGTGAGAGAAGAATCCAACTGGACGTGAGACCTGAGGAACGGCTCAAGCTGGGCTTCGTAGAGGCACAGACAGACACCCTCAGGGAAGATGGCCCTTCGGAAAAAGAGTCCAGTTTGTGTGTTTCTCACTGCCTTCTTTTGGCTGATGCTGGAACAGTGATTCTTCCTTGTAGAGCTAGGGCTGGGTCTGGAGCTCACAGACCCCTCAAGCCCGTTGTCCAGACTAGGTTACAAACCCTTCTCACACAGGTCTGTGAGCTAGGTAACAGGAAAAGGTCCATGGAGCTGTGATTGAAGAAAGAATAGTCTTTATTTCTAGATGCAAGCTCTGCCGATGAGCAGTTCAGAGCTGCTGTTTCAAACACCCTGAAGAACACAAGAATAGGAACAAGCTAAAAGTACATGGCTGTGCATGTGCACTAACTCCATCCCCACACAGCTTGTTTACAAAGAATGTGCTGCACCACCCCCAACCGGACCTGAGGGAGGGGGCCTGACTAAACTACTCTATTTTACTCACACTCCTGTGGCTCTAGGAAGACCTAACAGAATGCCATATTGCTGCTCTCAGGAAGCAGATAGCTCCTCAAAGCAACTCACTGAGCTAGAGGCAATCATATTTGGCTGAGAACTTCTCATTAGGGAAAGCCAGGTCTGGAAGTGGGTTTGAAAAGCAGTTGAGGAACAACTTTTGCAGGGCATGTCAGAGTATGTTCTGGTATTTCCAAGAGAATGGTACAAGATCTTAGTGGAATTTGGAAGTCAGGCAGGTAGAGAGTCATCAAGGACCCCATCCCAAGGACTCTAGTCTCTGGAGACAGTCTGGCAATACAGGGGCAGCAACCATGTAGAGAAATGCAAGGGGATCAAAACACATTGTTGGGTCAGGAGGTATTCGTAGTCCACCATGGGAGACATAAATAATGAATAACTACATCACAAAGTGACAACGGGGCTAGATATCTCATTTAGAATCTTAGGAAAATCTCCTGGAGGGCATGTCTGAGCTGGCCCTGAGGTGTGAGTAGGAATTCTCCAGAGGGTGGGGAAAAGCTAAAAAGAGTCTGGCAATACGGTGGGACTGTAAGGCAAATGTGGGGACTATGGAAGATGAGCTTGAAGAACAAGGTGGGGTCCAGGTTAAGAAGGACCCTGTGCACGTTGTCAAGGTGCCATGAGCTTTTGTGCATGGTGGAATGCCCTTAAAGGATTTTGAGTAGATTTGAAGCACCCTCAGAAACAAAGAATGGTAGATACAAAATAAGCTGGAGAGATCATTTTATCATTTTCCTTGAAGAATCAGAAGTGTTTAAAACCTGGATTTTTTCTGATACATCCAAAGAATGTTCTCATAAACCTGCCATATCTCTTCTCAACAATTTTGTACTTTGCCTTTTTATGTTGCAGGTAAGCTCTGGAGCACTTGGGCTTTCATGCGAGGGAGAGGTCAAAGAAATTCATCCCAGATTATTTTGAACCCCTTATATAATGTTGCTATGACACTCACAAAGATCTATGTTCTTTTAAGACATAATAGAATCTCCTAAGTGGATGTGGGGGTGGTAGAAAGGAGCAAATTGGGCTTCTACTGGCAAGATAGTGTGCAATCATTCATCCATTCACTGATGCATTTACTGGGCTGATGGGCTTAGCTCTGTGCTGGGTGCTGTGTGGGATACAAAAGAAACTGAAATTCCAGCCCTTCTCCCTGAGGAACCCATACTCTGAGAATACACTGAAGAAGGAGGCAATGTTAGCAAAGTAAGATAGTGCTGTGTGGCCTAGAGACAGATGTGAAGGACATTTTAATGGGCACAGGAGTTCTTTGTGGGTTCAGAGATGAGATTTGCTGGTTTTGAAGCAGATGACATAGACAAAAATGGGTGGAGTGTAATTGGGGAGAATTCCAGGCCTGGGGTAAGGACAAAATCTTTGTGGGTTCAGAGATGAGATTTGCTGGTTTTGAAGCAGACGACATAGACAAAAATGGGTGGAGTGTAATTGGGGAGAATTCCAGGCCTGGGGTAAGGACAAATGCAGGTGGGTGGTCTCAGGTAGGAAGCCATCAGGACAGGCACACCAAACCCAGGAACCCTCTGACCTTGGACAGAGAACCTTCCCTGAGGTAGGAATTGCATAGAAGGCCAACACTCCCCAGCATGCCCAGGGACCCTGTGGCTTTTCATTCCCACCTCAAGGCACTCGGTCTTGTAAATTTAGGCTGTATCTCTGAGACAGTAGACTCTGGAGACAATAGCTGTGTCTTCCTCATCTTCAACAGCCACTCAAGATGAGCTGATAAAGCATCTCTTTTGTGAAAATCTCTATAATTAGAAGTTGAAACTACTCTTATCATGTCTTTTGATGCTTAGATGCACACTATTCTGTTAAATAATAATAACCTTAAAAAAAAAAAAACGATTGTCCTAGTTTTTAGGTTATATATTGTATTAAATGTTTCTGGCATATTGTTTACAAGGCCTTCAAACTAAGCTATGTGCAATATTCACAATTAGAAAAATAAACACCCAAATTGTGTTTAGGGGTATTTCTAAATTTTCTGGTGTCAACTGGAGGGGGAAAGGCCAATAGGGCTCCAAATCTGCAGGCTAAGATGAACTGCTTGTGAGGCTTAGCTTTGTGGAATTTTCTGTTCTTTGCAAAGGAAGATGAAATTTAAATATGGTAGATAGTGGCATGGGTGGGGCCACACTGAAAGGTCAAAGGTCATGTTTGGCTCATTTTCTCATGTATGAAAATGTCTTTGCTGTTTATTTCTGCCTGTGTCTCCAACTCTCATCATTAGGAAATGGGACTAGAGTGGTCTCCTCCTACCTAAGACTGTCCAGCCCACTCAGCCCATGCATATAGCAAGCTGGAGCTATTAGGGAGTTAAGGTCTTTTGGGAGCCATCCTTAACCAGTGACAGAGAGATGTTGGGATGTACATTCCCCAGCTCCCTTGCCCCTCGGGTGGATAACTCTGAGGCATGTGTTCTATACTGACTCCCAGAGTCCCGAGCAGAATGAAGCTCCAGCTGCACCATAGTGACCTTGCTGGCATCCCCTGTTCTGGCTGCCTTCCCTTCCCTGCTTCATTCCCCACTTCAGTGTTTCCAGGGATCGCCTCCCAAATAAACTACTTACACATGGATCTTTGACTCAGAATTTACTTCTGGGGCAAGCCAGTCTAAGGCAGAGAGTAACCCACATAGAAATTCCTGCTCTCTAAGTGTAAGGGAAGGTGAGGGCAGATTGCACTTTCTTTGGACCCGATCAAGTTTACTTACAATCCTCATTTCAGATTCTTCTTTTTTATCTTGCCACAATGATACATCCTTTGATTTGAATGCAATTGACATTGATTTTGTGCCAGGTATTTCATCCTCTTACTTGGTTTTCATGAAGTCTTCACAAGGTAGGTGGTATCACACTCACTGTATGGATGAAGAAACTGGATTCAAAGAGATTAAATGATTTGCCCAAAGACCCCTACACAAGGGGCAGTCAGGGCTGGAGCTCAGGTCTTCACTCTCTCCAAGTTCTGCATTCCTTTCCAGTCTGGCACACTGCCTCTGAGAAACTCCACTTCATCCTAAAGCTTTTTGGGTTGAAGAAGAAAGCCCAGAACAATGCACAAAGTTTGTTTTATTGAGAAAGTGACTTCTTCCCAAGCATGGCAGCACAAAGGCTAAGCGGAACCTCCGGTCCCCAGACGGGCTGCTAACTCATTGCAGCTAAACTCCTCAGAATCAGCCCAGAGCCTCAACCTCTTCTTTCTCCCATCTCGATGGACTAGGAAGTGGTCAGACGTCTCCCAGACGATGGACTAGGAAGTGGTGGTGCTGTCCTGTGGGGCAGTGGGGTTGTGGGAAAATGGCAGACAGCAAGGCCCTTGGTGCATGGAGCTAGGTCCAGGGCCAGCCCAGGGAGTGCAGATCTTAGACTGGGTTACGCCCTGCTCCTCTCCATGGGAACCCAGGGGAAATCAATAAGAAAAAAAAGAATTAATTGTGGCTAACTTGCTGTAGCAGATCTGTGGCCAGATCCCTGGGGATCTCCTCTCCTGGCTGCTGCCTCGGTTCACTCTTATCGATGACCCTTCCAGGGGATAGCCTGGGCAATAGGCCCTGCTTCGCCCAACCCAGGATCGCCAGAAGCCAGTGGCTGGTTGGTGTGCAGGGTACAGACCAGCCCCCTTCCCTCAAGGTAAGCTGAACTCTGGGCGGCCGTGCACACTCAGAGCCTCCTGGAAGATCAGGCTGAGGACCGACTCCAGCTGAATCCACGTCTCTGCTTGCCATCATCCCCTGCCTATCCCTCCCTTTCTGGTTTCTCTAAGAGCCCTTCCCCGGTAAATCACATGCATGAAGATTTCCTTCTCAAACTCTGCTTCCTGGGAACCTGACCTGCGACAGAACTAACATTTATAGAGCACTTATTATGGGACAGATACTTGCTAAGCAATTTACATGAATTATTTCATTGAAGATTCATGACAACCCTGTGAGGCAAGAACAACTATTCCCATTTCACAGATGAACACACTGAGGATCTGAGAGGTTAAATAGATCCTACAGGGTCACACAGAGGATGTGGAAGGGCTGGATTTTGAACCCAGCCTGTCTGGTTCTGGAATCCTTGCTCTCAAGAGCTGGCTTTTTGCCAGTCAGATAAACTTTAGAAGGAGCCTTGAAAGAGCAGACAGCAGAAAATGTCAGAAAAACCCAAATGAACCTGGGGATCTCCAGGAGAGATGTGGGGAAGGGTGAAGGTACAGCTCCTGGTGACATGGGGAGTGTGAGAGATGCAGGGGCTATAAGACATTAGTGCCACAGCTCCCTGTTAGACAGCCTGCCACCCTGTCCTGGCCCTTAAGCATGGGTCATGGCAAGGCAGGTCTGCGAAGCTCAGAAAATTCTGTTGCTGCATCTTTGAGACAGCAGAAGACAGGACTCTGAGCTTGAGAAAAGGCACTCATTAAAAAATATAAAATAATTTATGGGGCCGAGCCCGTGGCACACTCGGGAGTGCAGCTGGTCTTAAAAAAAAAAAGAACTTATGGAGTGCCATCTGAATGCCAAGCCTAGGGTTAGGTGTTGCTGGTCTAGAGTTGCTCATGGCAGAGCGAGGCTTAGAAATCATTTCATCCTCTGCCTCTGGACTCCCATGCCTGGTCCATCTGTTTGTGCTGGTCTGTCTGGACCCCAAATCGACCACAGCTTCTGCTTCCAGGGTGTCTCCCTCAGCCTCAACCTCTACAGCCAGTGCTCTCAGACTCCCTCTGCCAGACCCTGACCCCACCGCAGGGTCAGAGGAGGCCTTGAGAGCTGCCCCTGGTTTCTCAAGCTGTCCTAGCTGGTGCAGGCCTCCCAGGGGCTGGTCAGCCGGGACATGGGACTCACCCCTGGCTCCAGGAGTACAAGGAGGTCTTCTCTTTGGTGCAGCCCCTCTCCCCATTCCCAACTCCACCCACCCTCCCCACCCC
>NW_007727900.1:206431-212262 GCF_000696425.1 Galeopterus variegatus
CCCCCACCTCCCCACCGCAGGGGTTCTAGCACCTTCATGACAATGCCAGAGGCTCTGTTCTGGCACTTGGTGTCTAGTCAGAGCCAACAAAGAATCCACAACTTCCCAGGAGCCCGAGGACAGGGACCCACCCGCCTTCTGTCCCTCTGGCCTGGTTGGTGTCCATGAGACACCCAGGCCTGGGGAGGCCTCCTCTGCTGTGGTGGGGGCTATGGAAGGTGGGAGGCTCTGGATGACAGATGTGTCTCTAGCAGAGGGCTCGCCCTTGGGGCCAGTGGTCAGGGCCATCCTGTTTGTGTGCGGCTGGAATCCTGGACATATGAGCGGCCTTGGTGGGGACAAGAGGAAGGTGACAGCTGAAGAGGAGTGTGAGAACTCAGAGCAGATTACTCGGCTTGCTTTGTGGGGCGTGAATGGGGGATTTTAGGAGCTGTTACAAATGGACGTGCGGTTTACGCACACAGGCGCACCTCGCTCTACTGTGTTTTGCGTTACTGTGCTCTGCAGATACTACGTTTTTTATAAAGGGAAGGTTTGTGGCAACTCTGCATTTTTCAAAGTGGTTGGACCATTTAGCACTCCCACCAGCAGGTCGGGGAGCTAGAAAAGGAATTTTAATGTGCTTCACTTCCTCTTAGTCTTCAGGTCTCAACTCAAATGTCATTTCCACAGGAGGGTCTTTCCTTGACCTCCAAACTGGGTCAAAACTCTTATTTTCATACTCAGATTGCCTTTCCTTGTTAGCAGCCCCAACCACAAGTGAGACTAATGAAAGACTGACACTCACTGTTCAACGCTACTCAATCGTTGACCTGCTCGAGGCTTCTCGACTGCAGCTCTGGTCACTGTATTCCCAGGGGTTGGCACAGATGTCCAGCACACAGGAGAGGCTCAGCCAATGTTTGCTCCTAGCAGGCTGCCAGTGGGGTGGAGCCCAGTGGCCTGGCAGTGTAGCCACCTAGTTTCGGTCCTGGGGACAGGGTTCATGGTGTTCTCTTCCCGGGGGATTACCCTGTTTTATTTCTCGCTACTCCCCGCTCACAGTCTGTGCTAGATAGAGCTGTACTGGACTGTGCGCAGTGTGAGGAACTTGTCACTTCTTTCTAGCCCTTCAGCCTTTGGGAATGTCATCCCCTCTTGTAGGAGTGCCCTTCCCTGCTGCCCCGTTCTCTCGCTTTTTACTGGACTCTGCCCACATCTCATGTGTAATATCCCCAGGACTAGTTAAGCGTGCCACCTCAACCTCCCATAGCAGCCACCAGTCCCCTTTTAGCCTCTGGTGTTTCCCCCTCACTGTGGACTGTGAACATTCCAAAGCAATACATTCTAATATGCTCGTGAGTCTCATTATGGCATGCGTTTCCCACATAAAATTCAGTAAAGTTTTAAAACTAAACATAAATGACCAGCCTTTAGGTCTTGAATATATACTCTGGGGACAGTCATTTAGAAAGCTACTGAAATAAATTTTGCCCCTAAAACAAATGACTCTACTGTACGGTAGTATTGAGTGACTGTAAGCACGAATTTGCCCAAATTTGTAAAGCCAGGTGATGCTGCACAGGCTGGCTGCACAGAGACATGAGAAGATGTCCTGGAGTGGGAGGAATTCTGGGGGCCCAGCATCCTCTTGGGAGGAGAAATGGGTGAGGCAGGGGGTGCAGACAAGGGAGCCGGACACGAAGCAGGATCCACCTCAAACTTGTCGTGTGCCCGACTTAACCGTTAACCTCTTCCTTGCCTCAATTGCTCCTGCAGCTGTGGCTGCCTGCAGCCCATTCTTCCCCAACGACTGGAGTCATCTTTAGAAATGCTCCTGGCATCTGCCTTCCTAACACCCTTCAGCGCTCTCCTCTTCCCCACACCCTTGCTATACAAAGTGCTGTCCATGGACCAGCAGTGTCAGCATCACCAGGGAGCTTGTCAGAAATGCAGTATCTTGGGCCATCCCAAACCTGCCAAAGCAGACGCTGCATTTTACCAAGATCCCAGACAATTCGGGTGCCCCCTAAAGTTGGAGAAGGGATGCCCAAGAGGACACAGGGAAAGCAGCATGAGGCGTCTTTGCGGATCTTGCTCCTCTCGTCCCCCAGCCTCACTGCTCCATTCCCCTCTGTACACGCCCACATCCCTGCTGTACTAGGCGACTTGCAGCTCCTTGGAGGCACTGGAGTTTTGTTTTTGTTTTTGCAATGATTCCGCCTCCTTCCCGTCTTCTCCACCTGGATGCCCCCATCCATCCTTTCAGGTTGCCTCTCTGGAAACCTTTCTTGCCAATGCCCAGATCTAGCGCAGTGCTTCCCCACGCTGCGTGGGCATTAACCACTACCCCATCAGGCTGTAAGCTCCTTGAAGGCAGTAGCAGTGACTCATTCATCGAGGTGTCTACAGAGACCAGTGGACAGTCAGGCATGTAATAGAAAGTCAATAAATATGTGCTGCGAAACAATGCTCAGCTCCAGCGGCGACCCCCTGTGCCATCTCTTCTGCTCTGGCCTTGGCTTTTCCTGTGACCACCCGGTGCTGGGCCTCAACCTTCAAGTCATCAATAGCCCCCAGCTGAGATGACTTTAGCTCTGATCTGGGAGGACTATAAAAATTTTTATAGGAATCAATTAATATGTGTAAAGGTTACAAAGTAAACAGTTAAATTAGTTGTGCCGGAGCAGAGTCTTGAGAGACAATCATACATGTCTCTTCCAACTTCACATTCTTGAAATTGACTGAGTCACCATATTTACATCATAGACATTGACCGAAAAAATGGTACAAATCAGGGCCCCCCCGGCCCCCATAAAGCTGTGAGCCAGCATACCTCTGGTTATGCATGGGTGTGCTCGTGTCACCTGGATGTAAACACCCAGCAGCAGAGACACTGCCTCTGTTGCCTGCCATTAGAGCTCCAGCACAGAGCAGACTGACACCTAGCAGGAACTCAATGCACATTGCTGAATGAAGGCTCAGATGAACCCACAAAATGACCAAGATGAGACAAAGATGGGCATCAGCTCAAATGGTGAACGTAAGTAGGAGTTGAGATAGTGCCCAGAGGAGAAATGGTCTGTAATTCTAAGAGCCATCTGCCAAGGCAACGTTGCCATCTGTGGAGTCCCCACAGACAGATGAGGGAGGCCTGGGTCCTGCCCGGGGCTAGAGCCCGAGAGCTGGACTTCTGGAGACTTCCATCTGCCCAGATCAGCATCCTCTCACCTGAGAGGGAACAGGTTTGCAGATCACAGCAAGTCTGAAATTCCATAAGGAACTCCTTGTTGTCTGCTCTTGTGTCAACCAGCTCTTGTGACGGGGTGGGGGGGGGGCCTCCACCCTTTGGCTATGACAAGTGGGCCAAGAGCTGAGGAAAACCCACCAACACTATGCCTCCTGCTCCCCTCTATTTTTTTCCCCTGGGGAGCAGAGGTGATGATGCAGTTTGGCTTAGGCACAGGGAGGGATAAATGATGTTTAAGAGATGCCACAAGCTCCTCCATTTTGTTCTTGATAGCTAAGTAGTCCTGAGTCAAAACAGCCAGTTAAAAAAATTAGAAACCTTAATTACAGATTTGGAAATTCTAGCACAACACAACTGACCCTATTCTCATCTAGCCAGGACCCTACCTTCCGCTTCCTCCTTGAAAATCCCCCTCCTTGCTGCTGAAAGTTATTTCTTGAGCTTAGAGCCCCTGGGGGCATAACACCTCCCCTGCTGGATGCTGGCATCACCTCTGATGAGCCTGAGCATGTAATTCTCTCCTGGTCACCCACGGGTGGTCTTCTTCCCTCCCTAGCCCCCTTACCCTCCCACCCCCGTCCATCTCCCTCCATCCAGGGAGGCCAGCTGTGTTAGTTCCTCCAGCCCTGACCTGCCTGTTTCCAGCTTCCTCTAGATCCTCTCTGGCCTTCTGCTAACTTCCTTTCACAATTCACGGCCAAGACCCTTGGAGTTAAAACAATCTGTATTGTTTCAGTCCCAAGAAAGGGTTTGTGTTAAAATAAGATCTGGGATTTCCAAGGGCGGGAGGAGGTGTGTGGGCGCATGGAGGTATGAAATGCAGACTGGGGCACAGGTCACTACACTTGAGTACGGGAGGCTGAGCTCTTTTGGGGGGTCTGCTTTGTGCTGACCAGGGAGTTCCTTTTAATAGGGGGGTGGTCAATGCACAAGACTTATTTCAGCCTCTGGCCTCTCACGCAATGCCAGAGAGACAGACTCACCCTCTGTCTGGGGTCTGGGCTCATTATGTGAGTGAGGCCTGAGGGCGTTGGTGCTCCAGGGGGTGGAATCTCAGCCCTTCCCCGTGCTTGCTCCTGCTCAGAGGTGAAACCCCTAAAACCACGGGCCCAGGTAAAGGCTCCCATTTGCTGGGGGAACGGCTGACTCTGTTCTTCTGGGCCAGGCTTTGAATGGTCTGGAATGGGCTTAGAAATGTTTCAAAGACATAGTACCTTATTCCCAGTTTGCAGGAACTCTCTGGCTTATAGCCATTTTGTAGGGTCATGCATTCCCTGTAGCATGGGGTTTGGCTCTTTTCCCTTCCACCAGGAGAGCTGGGTGCCCAACTGAAATGGGGTCTTCTGCTGGTAGGGAGAAGGGAAAACATGGCCCTGTGCTTATCTCTGACTCGTGGCCCTGGGCAAAGAGAGTGAACACATAGCCTCGGGCTTAACAAGAAAGAGGTCTGCTCTTCAACAGAGCGGTGTCTGAGCTCTCAGTCAGGGAAGCCGAAGCCCATCACGACATCACGTCTGTGTAAGTGTTCTTGATCACTTGCCTGGTGCGGGTGGTCTGTGATCACGCAGATTGCTGCCTCCATGTGGGCACCGCCCTGCTGTCAGCATTTCAGTAGCGACCTTGGCAGACTCCAGATTGTGCCACGCAGCAACACGTGGCCATCTGAGGGTGTCCTTGTCCAGCCATATACAGCAAGAAAGAAAAGGTGTTGGGTGCGGGTGCAAGATGTGACCACACCACAGATATGAAGTAGGATCTGGGGTCCCTGCCCTAATCAGTCACCACGCTAAACCAGTCACTTGTTATCAGAAAGCTTGAGACAGAGAGTGTGGGCAGCTTAAGACAAACTCATGACTATAGCTGGGACACCCCGCATTGGGACCAGAGGGTGGAGTTTCTAATTGTTGTCAGGCACATCCTCAGCCAGGAGGGGCGTTAGGGGCTCCAGGGAGAGGCCGACTGCCTGCCTGACACCTGCTCCTTCTGAGTTTCATGTTCTAGAGGGCAGTCTCCCTGCCATGCAGACACTCGCATGTGTAAGTTTGCTAAACATTAATCAAAAGGCCAGGACCAAACCTCACCCCCTGCCTCCCCTGGTTGCTGGGGAGCATGGGGCTGTGCACACACACCACTCTCTGAGAGAGAAGTCCACACACTCACTGCCTGTTTTACAGATGTTTGGGGCCAAGGACAAGGTTTAGAATGGGAACTGCTAACAGTTTTAGAGTTTTCCTTGTGGAAAATAGAATGGTCCTTGTGGTCAGACATTACTTAGGAAGTTTTAGGTGTATCTTCTGCAAAGGAGAGAAGATGCCTTGGCAGCGTTTGTGGGCAAGGTGTCTTCGCATATGACACAGAAGCTCCTTCAAGTTGATGCCGTACACTGCTGGTAGGAATGGGAATTGCTGCAGCTGTGTGGGAACATAACGTGGTCATGTCTGATAAAATCTAAATGACACAAAGGTGTTGCTCCAGGAAATCTGCACGTGTGGATCTATTCCACAGAAATAAAAGCACCAGACTGCAAGGTTGTGTGTACAAGGAAGTTTATTGTTTGCAGTGGCAAAAAGCTGGAAACAACCCGAAGGTCTATCAATAAGGA
>NW_007727900.1:212617-217384 GCF_000696425.1 Galeopterus variegatus
ACAAGGAAGTTTATTGTTTGCAGTGGCAAAAAGCTGGAAACAACCCGAAGGTCCATCAATAAGGAAATGATTAAATCAACCCCGGTACATCCCTACTATGCAATATTACACAGCAAGCTGAAAGGACGAGTTAGCTAATTAGCTAGCTGTTGACCCAGAGTTTCATGATGTCCTCAGTTAAGGAGACAAGTTGCAGAGGAATAAATTTTACGTGTACTATGAAAGTATTTTTAAAAGGCACAATCAAGAAAAAATCCTCACTTAAATATCTGAGCACAGTAAAGTGTAGAGGGGGTGAGGCTGGGGAAAATAGAGGGGAGACAAGAAAACAAAAATCATAGGAAAATAGGAGAAAGAAGAGTATGGAATGAAGTTAAGTAAAAATTTAGAATATAAAAGCTCTCCTGTCTTCTTAATGATAACATGCACATTTGTATATGCACATGGATAAGGCCTAGGAGGTTACAGGAGAAAATG
This sequence comes from Galeopterus variegatus, assembly GCF_000696425.1. Classification (NCBI taxonomy): domain Eukaryota; kingdom Metazoa; phylum Chordata; class Mammalia; order Dermoptera; family Cynocephalidae; genus Galeopterus; species Galeopterus variegatus. The sequence continues at coordinate 213,095 of NW_007727900.1, forward strand.
AAAATACTGATTTCATCAGATGCTGAGATTGCAGCAATTTTTTTCTTTTGGACTTTTGTTGTAATTTTAATGTCATTTTTAAAATAAACTTATATTTTAAAAAGTCAACGCTCAGAGGGAGCAAGAAAGCAATGGTTGTGAAATTATTCACAGTGTAAAATGACTATATCAAGAATAATTCAGAAGCCCCTCACAACGTCTTGCACATAGCTGCCACTTGGTATCCTTTGCTAACGTGAAAAATTGGATGCACGAAAACTTTATTCCACCTCCTGATTCACTAATATGAGCAAGGATGTTCAAGCATAGTTTAACTAAAAGTTCTGTAAACAAATTTTGCATTTGAATCACCATGTACAAATTAAATCTGGTTTTGGGGACTATTAACAAAATGAGAAAAGACAGTAATTGTAGGAAATGGACTACATCACACCAAAGCGTTTTCACATCAGAAATGAAATCATTTTGCTTACGTGGCTGTGTGTACCCTCGTAATTAAACTTAGCAGAGCCAAAAATTGAAATTTCAACATCAGCCTCTAAGTACTTTTCTTTCTTTATTGCCATTGTTATTATTATTATTTTTAAAATAACATGCAAGAAATAACCTCTATGTGTTCTGTACGTTTTCTTGCTCTCTGATCTAGAATTAACAGAACCGTGGGAGCAGAAAGTAACATTCTCTTGGGCTGTTTCAGCAGCGGCCAGGTATCTCCTGTATTTATCTGGTGGAAGACGGCCCCGCCCCAAGTCCTCCACCCACTTTCAAAACTAAAACCTTGAAAAGAACACCGAGAGCAGCGGAAACCAGTACAAGCGGTACCACTATCAACACTCATGTTCTGAAATAGTCTGACAATACACATTACCCCCTTACAGACTCTCTTTAAAGGAGAATTGATAATATTCAGCAGCTCTTATGCCCAAATATGGTTCAACAACTCCCGGGGGTCTCTGCGACCACCCCAGAAGGCCTGTGGGGGCATCTCAGAGCATTAAGCTCATTATTTTTTATGTAACTACATATTTTGTTATATATATATTTTAACTAATAAGACAGGGTATCAATTCTTTTTTATGGCATGAGTGAGTTGTTTATTGGGTGCCCCTAAAGACACCATTTCTTTTTAACCTTTTTTGCAAGTCATTATATTTTTGTAGTGGTATCTACCAAAGTGATGGCCCCTCACCAAACCGATAGAGATTGTGTTGGGCACCTATATTAAGAGAGTATATTTAAAGATGCTCATATGGATTTATGTAAAGACATGCACATAGGGTTAGGAGAACATCAGAAGCAAGCAAGTCATTAAAAAATATTTTCTAAAATGCATGGACTATTTCAGGGAGGGGAGCAGCCAGCACTTACCCTTCCTGTGCCACAGCCATATCCTGCTGCAAATCTGGTCTGCTCTGAGACTCAGCCTGGCACTATTACCTTACAGTAGGATTTCTGGGCTTTTGTCTAGCTTTATTTCTACCTTAATTTAATTCCTTTATTATATTTTAGTCTCATTAGAAGAATTAAACCAAGCTTCCATGTAATAAGGCATCAAAGTACACAGCCATCTGCTCAAGTCTTTTTATTTATTTCTAAAAGTGGAAATTTCACAGTTTTATTAGAGATGTGTTTCAATTTGGGCCTTGCAATCCATAAAGTGGCCATGAGACAGCTCTGGGATTGGACAGGGCACAAAACTTGGGGTTAGACAAGCCAGGGTTGAATCCCAGCTCTGCCACTTTCTAGCTGTGTGACTCCAGGTAAGCCACGTCACCTCTCTGAGCCTCAGTTTCCTTGTCTGCAAAATGGGAGTAACACCTACCTCTAAGAGTTGTTGGGAAGTCCTGTGGAGCGCTCAGCACAGTTCCTGATGTGTTCTTTCATCCATCACCAAACATTCATCGCCTAATCTGTTGCACCGAGCTGGGGATGTAGAGATGAGCAAAGCCTAGCCCCACCCGGCACAGTTCCTGATGTGTTCTTTCATCCATCACCAAACACTCATCGCCTAATCTGTTGCACCGAGCTGGGGATGTAGAGATGAGCAAAGCCTAGCCCCACCCCCGGTGAGAGCCTGCGGGGGGAGTGACACACGCACACGCACTTGTCAGGGACAGGCGCCGGGGCGCATGCTTGGGAGTGCTACGATCTGAGGCGCTGATGAATCACGGCTCTTTGGTACCTTCAGGACACACGAGGGTTTGGGGTAACTCTCTGTGCTTTGCTCACCAGCTCATCTCTGTGGCTGCCAGCCTCCTGGCAAGACTTATTTCACCATGAACCAAATGGAAACCAGCAGGCAGACCATCACGGGCTGGTCCCCGGTGACCCGAAGTCCCGCTCCCCTTTCCAGCCAAAAGTCACAGCTCTTGACGGCGCAGAGCTCACTGACGAGCCGCCCCAGGACGCGCTGGTACAGCACGTCCTGCTTCTCCCGGGAAAAGTCCTCCTGGTTGGCCGCCTGGGTGGCGTTGATGCAGCTGGACACAAACATGGCCTTGGTCACGTTGACTTCTGAGCAGCCGTCGTAGTGGATGCCGTCGGGGAACTGCCAGTAGTTGGCCTCGTAGTACCGGTTGCCCTCGGCTCCGAAGTCGATGTCCAGCTTGCGGCCTTGTCTGATGAAGGCTCCCGGGCGGGTCTCGGCCACCCGGGCCTCGGTGATCTGGGCGGTGCTCGGCCGGGCTTTCCGGTTCCACTTGATTCTGTGCTTGATGCCTCTCGCCGTGACCACGGAGAGGTGGCTGAAGACCAGGACACAGACGATGGCCAGCAGCCATCCACCCAGATGCTTCCTCATCGTGTCAGAATCTGCGACACAAATGCCCGGGGCGGTTAGCTTCCCCACTGGGCTGCCCAGGCTCCCCTGCCCCTCCCGAGTGCAGGAGATTTTTAAGGAAAGGAATGGGATTCTTGCGTCATTTACATTTTCCCAAAGCACGATAGTTTTCCCACGCTTGGGCTGCACAGGGTTAACTCGAATGCCAAGTTTCCTTGATTTTGCCTGGAATTATTTCTACTCTGGGCAGCAACCTGTTTTTCCCAGACAGATAAGAAGCTGCAACTGGCAATTATAAAGCCTTTGAATATGCATGGGAAAATAAATGGGTGATGACTTAATTCATGTAGGTTTTCTTTGGTTCCAAGTCTTTCAAATCAAGGGGTGTATGGGAGAAAAATACAGTTGAAGAGTTGGAATCAAATGTTTCTGGGCATAGGCAGTACTTCTAATTTTCCCTCTTCAAACTTCATTGCTCTAAGCTGGCACTCTCTTGGGCACATTCTGCCATCAATTCTAAGAAAGTCACTGGCTGCTGATCCTAAAGGGCTTTATGGTAATAGGGGTGGAGGAGGGAGAGAAAAATGCAAATGTAGTTCAGGGACCCCTGCATTCCCCTCTGTCAAAGGGTCTAGATGTGCTATAGGTAGCCCTTCTAATCTCAACCCCCGGGGGACATGTGACCCCCTGCTTATCCTACTAGCCTGCATGTTAGCTACTGAGTTAAGCTGTTCCGTGACATTGCCTAACTCATTTCTCACATAGGGTAACTACATTATTACCCCTATTTTGTAAACATCGTGCTGGGATTCAGAGATGTTATGTAATTGGCCCAAAGCTGCACAGTAGGAGGTGGCAGATTTGAATCCAGCTCTGTCTGATGCTGTGCACACTAGACAGGACCCACGGCCCATCTGGGCTTCAGGAGGGGTCATTGTGCTTTTGACTTACTGGGCACAATGACCCCTAAGCTAAGCAAAGAGCAGGGCCCTTGAGGAAGTTCATGGGAAATGAGATGAAGGGGAGGACAGGAGGGCAGGGGGAACACCAAGAAGGTTCTGGGTCAAGGTGGCCCCAGGGCATCCGAAGGGCTGCTGATGACATCATGGGATAGCTCCCTACCCCCATTCTCAATCCTGGTAGCCTGTCACATCTGGCTCTTGAAACAATAGCTATTGTGGAAATTCACCTCCCAAGGCCAACAGTCTGGGCATTCCAGCACCTGGACCTTTGTTGGTGTGGCTCAGGGATACAGGAAGAGTTCCCTTGGTGGATTGTGCCTAAACTTTCTTCTAGGCAAAAACTTACTGAGTCTGTGGAGTGCCAGGGCTGGAGGAAGTTGAGGGGTAGCATTAGCTTGTTTGAACCCTAACTCACCTTCCAACATCCCTCTGCACCATTCCTGCAAGTGGTCAATGTTCCTCTGTTAAAGTGTTCAATACCAGTGCAATACTGGTTCTTATGTTAAAAAAAGAAAAAAAAAAAAAAAAAAAAAAAGGCAGGGTGGCGGG
>NW_007727900.1:217565-223645 GCF_000696425.1 Galeopterus variegatus
AAAAAAAAAAAAAAAAAAAAAAAAAAAAAAAAGAGGCAGGCTGGCTGGTTAGAATAGTTGGTTGGAGCGCGGTATTACAACACCAAGGTCAAGGATTTGGATTCCCATACCAGCCAGCTGCCAAAAAAAAAATGTGTGGGGCGGGGGGAAGACACAGCCTAAGAGCATATCCAGGCACCTGTGCAAGCCTGCAAAGAGCCTCACTGACCTTCCTTGCTTGTGGGCATTGTCTAGCCTCTGCCCTAGGGTTGACATGAGCACCCAGGCCCCCAGCCCCCCACATGCTGCCCCTGATCACAGTGAACTCAGACTGGCTTTCTCCAAAGAGATCCAAGCATGAAGCAAACATTAGTCTCCTAAATAGGGGGCCATACCCCATGTCATCAGCCTGTTCATCTTGGTAGGAGAAATCTTAAATAAGAATAATAACATAATAGATCATTACAGGTGAATCAAATTAAGAAAAATAAAACCAGAGTTCTTGAGAAAGAAACTAGTCCTCTCAGGCAAGGGCTTCAAAGCCAACAAAATCCCAAATAGCTAACCTTAAAGTAGCATTTTATTGTAGCAGCAATACACAGAAATGCAAAACCATTGATGACTGAACGTTCTCACAAGTCCCCCCTGACTTGGGACCCATCCCAGAATGCGGGAGGAAAGAAGTCATTGCATGGCTTCCAGTCTGAGGTAGAGACCTGATTAGGGAAGAGCAACCCTGAGCACAGAAATGCCTCCCCTCATACCTTGGACTCTCTGCAGGGATGTGCCTCTGGAGCCACAGGCTGCACGGTCCTCCAGCACTCGCCCTTGGTGGCCAGGCCTGCCTGGCTATATAGCAGCTGTGGGGGGAGGTGGCGTTCCTGCTGCTGTCCTAATATGGCAGCCTTTCCCTCCCTGGCAGAACTAATCAGGGGTTTCTGGGCCACTCCTTCCTCCTGAGAAGGAGGGACCTTCTTATCACTTTTTACTACTAAAAACCACATGAAGATCTTGATGAAGTTTAGAAAGACTCCAGAGGTGCCTTTTAGAATTGGAATTAGAAGTAAAATGCTTTTCCATCAGTATCTACAACAGAGGTGGCATAAACAAGCCTTGCTGAGGATGCAGGCTGTCCTGCACATAAAGACCACCCTCAGACAGTAAAGGGGCCTTTTCCAGGCAGCCCCTGTGGGAAGGGTCAGCTCGGATAGAGGGCAAGCATTCCCCTGGACCACTGTGTCGCAAAGCTGGGATCCCCTGGGAGTGAGGGGCACACTTCCACTGGGTAGGTGGGAAAGCAGGACTAATGCTGGATGGAAGGACAACCGAGAGGACTTGCAGCACTTTGGGCTGCTTGGGGCCATGTGGGAATGCTTGAAGGACTGAATTAGCCCAAGGACCAGGGAGTTATAGATCTGTGGGAACCCAGGAGGCAGAGACAGATCAAGATGAAACCACCCCCGTCCACAGATGGTAGGGCTGAAAGTGGGTTCGTCAGCCTGCCTTCCCCTCTACCTGATGCCCAAGCACGGTGGGGAGGGGAGCTGGAGAATCATTCCTGGGTCTTACAGGACATGAGGCTCATAGTTATTGGGTGACCATTCTGGGCCTTACACAGAAGGGACTTGCTTAGGGACACCTGTCCCTGTTAAAATCATTACTACAAGGAAAAATCAAAAGTGAATTTTGGAGGTGAGTTTGGAGCAAGACTTGCCTGTAAATAGAATGTGATCTTTTTTCTGAATCAATATTCTCTCCACGGATTCGCTTCAGAGCCCCTTCGCAAACCAAATTAAGCGGTTGTTTCTGAGATGGCCAGCAGATGGCGCCAGAAGAGCTTACAAAGACTTTACAGCAGGTGGTGGGATGAGCGCTGCCTGCACCCGAAGGGCTTCTAAGCTCTAGATGGATTTGGCGCCTCACGTTGGGCTTTTCTTTCTTCCCTGGCTTTATTTTTAAAATTTATTTTCTTTAAAAAAAATTTTTTTTAATGCAGCTGGGCGTTATGGGGACCCAAACCCCCGACAGTGGTGTTGGTAAGCATGGTGCTCTAACCGAGTTAACCGGCCAGCCCTATTTCCTCTTCTTTTTAATTAAAAAAAACCTTTTAAATTTTCTTTTTAGAATCACAGACTTTTCGTGCTTATGAGTACACATAAAACACAAACATATCAGTAGTGCAATCTTAGTACAGACTATTTACAAAATTCAGAACAGGAGAAAAAACTTTCCTAATATTTCATTACTTGGAGATGAGTGTCAGTACAATTTTGTTCAATATATAGATGCTTAGGGTTATGATTAGGGTTCGGAGTATTTAGAGCTAGAAAGGATTCAGAACCCTCTAGTCCAGCTCCTTCATTCACACTGTGAGGTCATGGGCCCACATAGCCCCAAGGTCGCCCAAGTAGGCAGGCAGTGTAGCCCTGGAGAGCCATTGCCTTATTCCGAACTCTGCGTACTTTCCACCCTGCCTCCCCCCGACCCCCTGGCACAACCATCTCCAGCCCCCTCCACTTCTCTTCTTTCTATCCCTTTCTGAGTAGGGCTTTGCCCAGAGGGTGGTGGGAGGTTGGTTTGGAGCTGATGAAGCTGCAGATTCCTCTTGTCAGTGAACAAAAGGCTGTTATTGAAGGCACAGAGGAGTGTGGAAGACTGAAAATGCTGCGAAAGAAGGGAGGGGCTCTGGAAACTGAAAACAAGGCAAGAAAGCTGTTTTCCAGATGCAGAGAATGCAAAGCTGCTCCTATCCTGCCTTGCACTGGTTTCCTTGCCTATGAAGATGAACACATAGACAAGGAATTCGTGAGAGAACGTTAATTTCTTCAAATGAGATGAAAGATCAGGGCCAAGTGGATTATACCTTCTGTCATCGACAATTATATGATGAGTATAATTGTATGTAGATCATCTTTGAGAAAACAGAGAGAATGAGGCGGATACCGCAGGGCTGGTGTTCCATGATGCAGGGGTCTATGATGCATTTCTCTTGAATGTATGAACAATAGAAAATTATGTGTATTATTATACTCCAAGGAAGCGATGAATAAGCCAGGTTCCATTGCTAAAGGAGCTCCTGACCTAATGGTAGAGAAATAATTGAAGTGCAATTTGGAAAATAATACTTATTAGATAGTTTTGTAGCTGTCTAAACAGTTGCTATGGTCTGAATGTTTGTGTGTCCCCCAAAATTCTTATGTTGAAATCCTAACCCCCAAGGGGATGGTATCAGGAGGTAGACCTTTGGGAGGTGGTTAGGTCAGGAGGTTGGAGCCCTCATGATTGATATTAGTGCCCTGGTAAAAGAGGCCCCAAAGAGCTCCTCTCCTCTTCTGCCACGTGAGGACACAGTGAAAAGAAGGCAGTCTGCGAACCAGGAAGCAGGTTCCAGGAACCAGGAACCAGACATCGAATCTGCTAGCACTTTGATCTTGGACTTTCCAGCCTCCAGAACTGTGAGAAATAAATTTGTGCTGTTTATAAGTCACCCAATCTATAGTATTTTGTTACAGCAGCCCAAACAGACTGACAATGTACATACTTTTTTTTTTCTTTTTATCGAAGTCTATGTCCACACAGGAAGCTGCACATATTATGAGTGTACAGCATTATATGCTTTTACAAACTGAACACACCCATATGTAACCTGCATTTAGACTGAGAAACCAAACATTGCAGCACCCTCAAAGCCTCCCCAGGTCCCCCTCAGGTCACTATCCCCTCACCTATACTGATCACTGTCCAGACTCCTATACCAGAGATGGGGATTTATTAAAGCAGCAAGAGGAAATTTAACAGGGATAAATGCTACAGTTTTACACTTAGCATGATGAAGACCTGTCATGGCAGTAGGTGGAATCCCGTGGCACACAGTTGCATAGAAGTGGAACACGAGCCCACAAGGCAACCACAGCTTGTAGACGCACATGCTGTGTGATGCAAAGGTCACTTCCTCTGCAGTTCTCTGCCCTTTCCTGGTCAGATGGCAGCTGGTATTTGCAGTTTGGCTGTGGGGGGTTGACTGAGGGCAGGGAGTGGGAGGGGGGAGGAACAGCAGTGGTCCTCATGGCAGAGCAGGGACCACTGAGGCAGACACTCATCTCCGGTGGGTGTCACCATGTGTCTGTGGAGCAGGACATTTGTAAGTGAGAAGAGAGAAAGGGAGGCTTAGAGAAGGGTAACAGGATGAAGGCAGCTCCTTCTCTCCCATCTGCCCAGAAAGGAGCGGATGAGAAGATGCAGAAACTTCACCTGAAGTTCCGAGGAAGAGCAGAGAATGCCAGACTCAGCCACCATTTAAAGTTCCTCATTCAGCTTCCCTGCCACTGTTCTCACCGTCTGTGATGGTTTTTTCTTTGTTTTTTTTTTGACCGGTAAGGGGATCGCAACCCTCGGCACAGTGTGGTCTGCACCATGCTCAGCCAGTGAGCGCACCGGCCATCCCTATATAGGATCCGAACCCACGGCCTCGGCACTCCCAGCACCGCACTCTCCCGAGTGAGCCACGGGGCCGACCCATCGTTTGTGATGTTTTTAAAAGTGTGATTAACCCGATAATTTGGTCTGCAGTTTGTCTTCTGTCCCCAAGTATGCAGGAAAATGTTCAAAAAGAGAAAGGCCTCCCCAAGGAACAGGTGAGAGGGGCAGCTATGTGTGAGTGCAGTGACTCTTTGGTCACCCAGGATGATCTTCATTCTCAGAGGAGGCCCTCAGAATGCTGCACAGGGTGGGCATGAGCCAGAGGCCCAGGTTCTAATCCCTATCCCACCACTCTCTGCCTCGTGTGGCTTGAGTGATCACCAGTTGCAAGAGAGCTTTGCCCCTTGCTCTCTCTTGTAAGGTGCCCTCCTCCCCCATAGACATAGTATATTTACTGGGCATCTTTGGGGAGTGGAAGTTCGTGCTGAGAATCAGTCCCACATCTGTGCAAGTGGTATCACGTCCTCCTTACGGCTGTTCAGAAGACAGCTTATCAAACGCTGCTTGGCACTGCTGGAATTGCAGAATTCAATGCAAATTCTTCCAGTGAAATAGAATAAGGGGTGTAAGCCAAGGTCTAAAAGCTGTTTTGAATACACAGGTGTGGGGAAAATAGAGTAGTTTAGTCAGGCTCCCTTGCCTCATGTCCTGTTGGGGGTGGTGCAGCACATTCTTTGTAAACAACTTGTGTGTGGGTGGAGTTAATGCACATGCATGACAATGTATCTTTTTAGTTTGTTGCTATTCTTGTGTGTTTTTCAGAGTTTGTGAAGCAGTGGCTGACCAACAGAGAGCTCATGTCTAAAAATAGATTGTGTTTACTTTGCTGGCAGCTGCTCAGTTTTTCTTTGGACTTTGCCCTAGCAGTTGAGTTTTTGAGTTTCTCTTTGGACTGCCTAGCTGTCAGATGTATGTGTGCTGAATAAAGACTATGCTTTCTTCAACCAAGGTTCCAAGGACCTTTTTTCCCAGTTACTTAGCTCGTAGACCTGTGTGTGAAGGGTTTGTGATCCAGTCTGGACAAGGGGCTTGAGGGGTCTGTGAGCTCCAGACCCAGCCTAGCTCTACAACAGGTATGTGTTAACATGTTAAATATTGGCCTGCCAGAAATACTAATGAAGCATGTATGGTCATGAAAGGAAATGGCAAAGGCTGAAGAGGATCATGCTGAGGTTGAAACAGTGGTAGCCTTCAGCCGGAAGAAAGATCAAAGGTCTATGAAGACAGGTCACATGGTGAGGGAAAGTAGTGGTCATGCCACAGAGCCAAGCAAAGTAGAAAACACAGGGAGAGGTCACCTCTTGGTAGTGGTGGCTGGAGGGATTAGATTTGGAAAGAGATGGAAATGGGGGGCCCAACATTTTCTTTTTTTTTTTTTTTAATTTTTATTTTGTCAATATACAATGTATATGATTATTATGGCCCTTCACCGACACCTCCCGCCCTCCTCCCTCTCTCCCCTCCCCCCCAAGAATGTCCTTTCCGTTTGCTTGTTGTAACAACTTCAAAAAAAAGTATAGTAGTTATATCTTCTTCCCCACCCCCCCCCTGGTTTTTTTTGTGTGTGTGTGTCAATGGCTGAGAGAATTCAAAGAAAATGGGAAATTACTGGTAATGGCTAT